>NC_084735.1:53101767-53164267 GCF_033978785.1 Entelurus aequoreus
AATACGGTATATTCAGGTAAGGAAAGGGCTATTCTCGTGCTTTCCTTATCTTAATATAGAGCAATTCACGGAAAAATATGCAGTCCTTCTGCAACCTTAAAATACAGTGTATGAAATAGGAAACACAAACAGTATTGCTAGCAATGTACAACGTATAAAACACATGAAAAAAATGTAATTTACATGGATGGCGCTTGTGACCTCAGGTAACATGCTTTTTTCCAGTACTAATATATGACGAAGCATATGCAGGGCTTGGCTTCACTGTGACTACGGTGGGAGACAAAAAAAGACCTGTGTTGTTTTCTTTAATGTTAATAAAGATACGATGTTAAGCAGAGATGTACTTATGATACAATTTATAGTCGCAGTGGAGAGTGGGTGGGGGTTGCCACATGTTTTCTTTCTCCTATGAGCTCGATAACAGAAAACGATTGAGACGCACTGGCCTAACAATACATCATATATGGCTGATTTAGTGCGACAAAAAATAGAAGTGCTAAAAACGGCTATTACAGATTATTATATTATATTATTGTTTAAACTCATGCGATGAGGTGGCGACTTGTCCAGGGTGTACCCCGCCTTCTGCCCGATTGTAGCTGAGATAGGCTCCAGCGCCCCCGTGACCCCGAAGGGAATAAGCGGTAGAAAATGGATGGATGGATGGATGTTTAAACTCAGAGCAGCCATCTCTAAAGCCAACTCAGGGTGGTGAGGACACTTCCACTTTCCAGGTAGGGAATCTGTACTCCGGGGGGGCGTTCCAGTTGAAATTTCAAACAGGAACTCGGAAATTCTTACTTCCCAGTACAAATGGAATGCATCATTTGACACTTGTGACTTAGGGTAAGGGTCTTAGGAGCTTTAAGCAATGAAAAATAAGTACACAATAACAAACAGTAAATTTGTTTGCATCTGGCTGGATGTAAAAACTAAGAACAAGTCTTTAAATGACTTAAAATACAGGTTGCGTTGTGAGTTTCTCGAGGAATGTAAGTGTGATTCTGACCCAAGGTACCACTGTATAGCGAAAGACAGTCCACTATGCCTCAGTGAGGCCCAGTGTTTTGATGGTTGAATAGTGTAACTGTAAAATGCTTCACCGTTATAACACGCCCTTAGAGGGTAACTCCACCTACAATGTGGCCAAAGGGGAAAACGACGAGTTTGATTTAATTGGTTGAATGCATTAAAAATAAACATGTGCTTGGTTACCTGCTGCATGCGTAGTGATTCCAGCTCTCGCTCGAGTCTTGTACGTAGTCGATGTTCAAGTTGTTCTCTCTTCTCACAGGCTGCCTGCAGCTGAGCAAGAGCCTGCTGCATTCTCTCCACCTTCTCCACATAGACTTGCTTCTTCTTCAGCTGTGCAATACACACACAGTTTTCTTGCTTTGAATTAAGATTGCAATTCTCTGTGACAATTTTTCCCCAGACATACCATTGAGCTTACATTTTCAATAAATTACACAGATTAAACTGAATGTAAAACAGTATTGAATGGAATGACATTGTGATGCTATAGTGCAAATTTAAATAAAACAAAAACATGGAAATATAACGCATGGCAAGATAGATACTGTATAACAACAAATCAAACCAAATAAAAGTCCAATTTAGCACTGCTAAAATAAATGTTTAAAGTTGCAAATATGTAGTCAAACAGGAACTCTGAAATTCTGACTTCCCAGTACAAATGGAATGCATCATGCAGGCGAAGTGTCGGTAAAGTTGCCACAACTTGTTAATAAAGTATTTAGTTTGTTTAATGGGATGCTCACTCGTCGTTATTCAACTGCTTACTTTGTCAGTGTTCCCATAACATCAATACCAGCTAAAATGTTTTGTCATCTCATCGAGTTGAACGCAGACTGTGTTGTCAGTGAGCAACACAGATTGTGTTTATTAGACTTTTGTGTTTTATATTGATATCAAAAAGTAAACATTGTGGAGTTTTTTTTACATTACTTGTGTTTTCTTTTTCATTTTACTATTACTTTAAAAACGATTCATGTGACATAATATTTTATGGTGCATAGTTAATTCCTTTACAAAATATTTTTGATCAAACTCTTAATAAATCTGTCCTGATACAGCATGTACATGTACATACTTTACGAGTACTTGTCAATGTACATAACTTAAAGAATACCTCTCTCTATCAAAATGTAAAAATAGAGATAAAGGCATCATGTAATGAGAAAAAGATGACACATTGATACGATTAACGAACAAAAACACAAATATTTGTATTTAAATATATGGATAACATTTATCTAAAGCCTTTTTATTACACATTACAAATTACATGATCGCATCACGTTCACACCCCAACACTGTTTTACCTAACATTATGAATAATCTTGATTAATAATCGTGATTTCAATATTGATAAAAATGATCTTTATTATTTTGTCCATAATCGTGCAGCTATACGTAAGACAAGATCTCATACATGAACATTATTTTCATCTATATGAACAAAAAGTGCAGTTATGTCTTATGGCCATTAAGTGCCATCTTCACAATTTACCCGTTTATTTTTTAATTAATTAATTTATTGATGTTATTACTTTGTTTATAATGCTTGTGTTGCTTTCACATGCACATAAAATGTTCTACTTGAGGTACATACATACATTTTGAATGTGTTGTGTTTTTTTCAATAAAACTTGGTTAAAAGATTTCAGTATAAATAGATTTAGAAAATGTTGAGCACATTTAAATATGCCGTGATAATAATGATAACCGTGATAATTTTTGTCACAATAACAGTGATAAGAAATTTTCATACCGTGACATCCCTAGCGGGGGCCAACGAAATGCTAAGTGGCTCGGAGAAGCCGAGCAATTCTGGTGGTGGGCAAGAGAGGGGTACTGTATGCTCAGAGTGCGTTCGTATAAACACAGTCCAATGAGTTATTTCCCCATGTAGATACGTATATTCATGCTGGTGGTCCCGTCATTTTTACGTGGTTAAACTCACCTGCAACCACATAAAATGCCTCTGAGTCCTTGGTTTGCAGAGAGCTAATGGTGTCATGTAGCTCCCATAGCCCCCTTGCTAGCAATAGCATTAGCACACTGTGAAATTGTGAAATGTAAACAACGGTATCATCAATTCCACCCGCATTGTATCGCCATCGTATTGCCCGTCCCAGGACCTTTGATTTCCCAAAAGACAGCCTTTATTGTCATTATACTGTTCAGAAAGACCATACAACAAAATGTTTTTTTAAGTAATTTTTTTACTTATTTATATTGAATATATATATATATATATATATATATATATATATATATATATATATATATATATATATATATATATATATATATATATATATATATATATATATATATATATATATATATATATATATTAGGGCTGCAACTAACGATTAATTTGATAATCGATTAATCTGATAATCGATTAATCTGTCGATTATTACTTCGATTAATCGATTACTAATCGGATAAAAGAGACAAACTACATTTCTATCCTATCCAGTATTTTATGGGAAAAAAACAGCATACTGGCACCATACTTATTTTGATTATTGTTTCTCAGCTGTTTGTAAATGTTGCAGCTTATAAATAAAGGTTTATTAAAAAATAAAAAATAAAATAAATAAAAATTATTTAAAAAAAAAAAAAAACCTCTGCGCATGCGCATAGCATATATCCAACGAATCGATGACTAAATTAATCGGCAACTATTTTAATAATCGATTTTAATCGATTTAATCGATTGGTTGTTGCAGCCCTAAAATATATATATATATATATATATATATATACATATACATATATATATATATATATATATATATATATATATATATATATATATATATATATATATATATATACATATATATATATATATATATATATATATATATATATATATATATATATAGAATATATATATATATATTCAATCATTTTATTCTGGGTGCTGGATGGAAAATCTATTTCTGCCATTTGACAACCCCTGTCCACTCTTACCTCCTCCTCTAACTTGACCACTTTAGCTTGGGCGTTGTTAAGAGCCTGGTCCCTGATTTCAATGTGCCTCCTTTGGTCCTCTGTGATGGAGCGCAGTGCATTCAGTTCCATTTCTACTTTTTCCTTCTCACATATCGTCTCTTTGTCTGAACACAAACAAAGCAACACACACATTCATGTTATCCATGACCTATTTTTACATGTGTAAAGGTTAGTGGTGCAACCCTACAATACATACTGTTCATAATCAGATTTTTTCAGATTGGTACAGGTTAGGGATGTCCGATAATGGCTTTTTGCCGATATCCGATATTCCGATATTGTCCAACTCTTTAATTACCGATACCGATATCAACCGATACTGATACTGATATGCCTAATTTGGACAACCAGGTATGGTGAAGATAAGGTCCTTTTTTTTTTTAAATTAATAAAATAAAATAAGATAAATAAATTAAAAACATTTTCTTGAATAAAAAAGAAAGTAAAACAATATAAAATCAGTTACATAGAAACTAGTAATTAATGAAAATTAGTAAAATTAACTGTTAAAGGTTAGTACTATTAGTGGACCAGCAGCACGCACAATCATGTGTTTACGGACTGTATCCCTTGCAGACTGTATTGATATATATTGATATATAATGTAGGAACCAGAATATTAATAACAGAAAGAAACAACCCTTTTGTGTGAATGAGTGTAAATGGGGGAGGGAGGTTTTTTGGGTTGGTGCACTAATTGTAAGTGTATCTTGTGTTTTTTATGTTGATTTAATTAAAAAAATAAAAAATAAAAAAAACGATACCGATAATAAAAAAAACGATACCGATAATTTCCGATATTACATTTTAAAGCATTTATCGGCCGATAATATCGGCCGGCCGATATTATCGGACATCTCTAGTACAGGTGTATAATGATTTCCTACATGATACTCAATAAGTGAGGGAAAGGATGTGTTCACAGCATCACACCTCAAGTTTGTAAACAAATTAATTGCAACTTAAATTCCTTTCATTTTTCTGAAAAATCGACAGTGCGCCTTATAACCCGGTGCGCCTAATGTAAAGAATTATTTTGGTTGTGCTTACCGACCTCGAAGCTATTTTATTTTTGTGCATAGTGTAATGATAAGTGTGACCAGTAGATGGAAGTCGCACATAAGGGATACGTGTAGACTGCAATATGACGCCAGTAAACCACACCAAAACTTGAAATGTTCCATTGAGAATATTATAAAACTTTACACACGGTGCTCAAAAATCTGCCAAAATGTTTTAGTACGACTTTGTTAAGTAATGAAGCTGCACCGCTTGATGGATTTTTGGCACATTAATGCTACCGTAGTCCGACGTGCTGTCCTTCAACATACAAGTATTATTATGGTGTGTGTATAAGGACTGCAAAATGGCACCCATTACCAGACATATTATCTGGCCTTTTGTTTCGCAATATTATGCAAAACCAACTTTTTTTACCATCTGGTACCTGCTGATCTGTATTTGGGATCTGCATAAGTCCTGAAAATTTGCGTGCAACCGCCTTTGTAGTCCGTGCCAACACCATAGTCGATAAGCTACATCTTTTTCTCTGTCTTCTTGTTATGGGGCATTCTTCCTCTGCTGTTGCCATTTCTAATATAAAGTAGCGTAAAGTTCTAACGTATATCCGTCAGCAGACTTGCTATGAAAGCGCTAAAAACCACTGGCGCAGTGGGTTTACATAAATCACCCACAGAACTTTAGTTATTTGAGAGTTCCGGTTGAATGTTTTTTCACGGGACACATTTCTGGCATTGTTGTTGCACTAGTGAGCCACGGATGAGGAGATGCTGTTCCGTTATTGATTTAAGTACAGTCTGAATGTCATTAAAACAGTTAGCTTCATCTTTTGACACTTCTTTGGCTCCCGCCCTTGCACGCTACAACAAAGATGATGGGGGAAGACGCTGTCGAAGGTGAGTTACGTAAATAAGACCGCCCACAAAACGACACATTCTGAAGCGACTTGAAGAGTCTGTAAAACATCATCTATGTATAATTTTGACCAAAGAACCACCATTACATGTTATGTAGACCTCAAGGAAGTGTTCTAAATTTAGAAAAAAATCATAATATGACCCATTTAATGCGCCTTATAGTCAGGTGCGCCTTTTGTATGAAAATAGACCTGAATAGACCCGCTCATCGGCAATGCGCCTTATAATCCGGTGCGCCCTATGGTCCAGAAAATACAGTATGTAAACGGATAAAGACAAGTGGTTAAGACGAAAGCACTTTGCCGCCATTGGTCAGTAGAGATGTGGAACGGACTAGTGGGAAGAACTATTAATGTTGCACTTCAACCAAATGAAAATCTTTCCTTGACTAAAAACTAAATAATTATTTACAGTGTTTAAATTCCTACTGTTGTACTTAACCAAACAGAAACCTTCAGAGAAAATCAAGGGTTTCCAAAGTGTAGTATCTACTAACAAAAGTGGCTGGATCATTCAATTTACTGCGTCTCAACTCATAGGCTTAACCTAATAAATTATTGTGACCACAAGGTGTCGCCAAAAAACGATCCACTTGAAATTCAACAGCGTAAGTCTGTCATTAGGTCAGTATTTTCCATAGCTGCCGTTGTTCTCTGTGTAATTTCACTTGATCAAGCTTTTTCTAACGTTCCACACTACAAAATATTAAAAGTATGTTCTGTGATTTGAGCTGATACTGTATCTGATTATTATTGGCATTGGCAAATACTTAAGGCTCCAATATCAGTATCACAGCGGAAGGGAAAAAGTTGTATCGGGTCATCCCTAATAAAAAATGTTTTTACAAATTCATTATTAATGACATATATTATTACTAAATATTACAGTCTAATTTGTTGTGTCATCTATTACACAACCGTAAAGGGGAACTGCACTTTTTTGGGAATTTTGCCTGTCGTTCACAATCATTATGAAAGATGATGACTGATGGATTTGTTTAATGCATTATTAATATTAAATAAACGTAAATAAAAATCCGCCAATGGGACCTCCACTATTCCACCCATAAAATCCGATAAATAACCATTCAAAAGGCGCCAATAATATTAAATTTACATTTGGTGACTTTAATATTTGCCAAGTATTAGTGATATTGTTATTATTACCGCGAATGCAGAATGAACTACTTATAGCTGCTCCGTGATCACTTCCTGTGTCCCTATGTATACATCATCGAGTGGTCTGCTGCTTATTCACTTCCCTGCTCTGAGGAAGTTTATTGTAGATCATAATTCATGCCTCTCACCTGAAAAGTAGATGGCTAAGGATATAATCTGACAAGTTGAAACACTTTGACAGCCATTTAGGACCTGGAACTGCCAAGGACGACAAGAAAAGCGCTTGTTCTCCACCGCCCCCTCACCCCGTTTCTTCACGAGGATTATGAGACATTTTTCATTTTAATAGGAATATATGAACATCCTAGCAGTCGGCATCCTAATGATAGCAGACCTTCTACAGTAAGTGATGTTTTATTATATTTGTTGGCTTTCATAAAGTCAGCAGTAAGCAGAAAACAGTGATGAAGAAAAGAAAAAAAGCAAGTGTTGTATGCATTTTTTAAATGAATGCGCCGCATATGCTTAAAATGATCAAAATACGTAAATATTAAATGTTATAATAATTGTGCCCGTTACTACATTTCATATATATTTACACCATGTATATAAAATCCCGTTCGGATGTTGTTTTAGGGGCTCTATAGGCAGAATTGAACGGCTCCCATAGGCTTCATTGTAAGCAGACTTTTTATCAAATGTATTTAATATTTAGAATGCATTAAAAAAATCCATCTGCCGTCATGCCTTTTATAATGATTGTGAACGATAGGCAAAATTCCCCCAAAAAAGTGCAGTTCACTTTTAAGATGTGTATGTTGTGTTATATATTGATCTACATTTACAATAAAAAATATATCAAATGTTCCCCTTGCATTCCGTCGCTTCTACTACTGTATGTTACATCTAAATCTATTTGAAAACTGTATGTATTAGAAAAAAAAACCTGCTAGCAGTTTTACATTTTTAAGTTTAATTGTAGTTGTTTATACAAAAGCTAGGCAGTTTTATTCCGCATTTTGTTTCCTTACTGTGCCCAACATTTGCAGAACTGTGACCTTAAAACTGAGGTACGTACCAAACCGTGATTGTGGTGATTACCCCTACTAAAGAGAGATAGAATAGATGGATGTATGGCGCATGCACAATTTTATCCGCATAAAATAGACAAACTAAATTTTTAAAATATAATCTGAGAGGGAATGAAACATTGGATATGTCACATCTTGTACACAGAGACAAAATAAAGGGAAAATAACTTTATACTATATCTATATTTAAAATATTTTGTTGTATACCTCACATGCATGAAGGAAAGGCACCTACTGTAATCCAAAATTGACTGATTTTTTTGTCCGAATAAAACCAATACACTCCAGTTTCAAAGCAATTAGAGACCGTTGCCCCATATGATACCACTTGTTCATTTTGTCAGGGAAAGACAACATACACATTTACACATTTACTGTCAAATAATGATGTGTGTGTGTGAAAATGTTTGTGTTTGTTCTTACTTTGTGCAAGCAGCTGGGATATGGTCTTCAGGTTTTCTTCGGAGTCATCACACTCTTTAGCAGTCATCTGCTTATTGGCTGTCTCCATGCGCTCTTTTAGAAAGAACACACATCATTAACATCTGACCTGCAGATAAAAGTAAAACATAAGACAACAGAATAGTTCTGTAAATACATGTATCCCAGATGACCGGCTAAGAAAATAAGAAAAAGAATAGCTGTCATAGTTAGGGATGTGTACCTTTCACATTTCAACCGATACGAGACCAATTCCCAGTACCTGGGAATCGATGTCGGTACTCAACAGTACCATTTTTTTTTAAACTTTTGTCTGTGTTAATGTAGTAATAAATTGAATTGTTTCGTAAAGAAATCTTGTTTTTATTGTATTTAAGATTTAATCCTGAGCTCATAATGATAACTGCTGTCCAGTTGGTATATCTTGTTTTCGTAAACTTCTGAGTCTCATTTATAAGTATCACATGTAGGGGTGTCAAATGATCGCGTTAATTGCGAATAATTACAGTCATATTTACCATGTTATACTTTTTAATGATGTTAATCTAATTTTCAATCTTTAACGTTACTGCTTCTGTATGTCTGCGAGTTGTCTCGCTCTCTTCTTGTGCTTGACTAAGAACAACAACACTACTGCCATGCGGCACAAAGATAAGTCTCGTGACAAGCAACAGTCACAAGACTGTTGCTAGCGGCTTTAAATTGGGGATATAATGAATTCTATCTAACAAAATGTGTAAAATATTGAAATTGAACTTAAAGACGTATCAGAAGTGTGTTTATTGTTTGTGTATGTTTGAACGTTGTCATGTTTTTAGTGTAGACAACACTTTTTTTCATCTATCGATTACACAAGCTATAAAGAAATGTTGGTCTTCCGGGTGGGTTTTGACCCATTAAACTGACTTGATACTATTATTCATAACACAGCTGTGCATCAATATGGTGAGACGTGCACATTATGTTTAAAATCAGAGTACACTTAAGTGGAGGAGAATCTTTTAATTGACTGTGCTTGTCCTAAGGAGCGCAATAGCATGACTGCCAGTGGATAAAATTAAACCATCACTCCTAAGAAAATAAGTTCATGTTATGTTGTTAAATAAGGTTTAAAAATCAGATAATGTTGCATATTAATGTATGTGTATAAGACATATGTGACCGACAGTCAGGAAACCCTCTATCTTTACAATAATGTAATGAATTCAAATGAAAATACCTCAAGTGGAGGATTTTTCTGAGCATGTTAGGTAAGATTTAATGAGAGATTAATTATATTGATTACAGATCCAAGTAAAATATCAAATTAAATGTTTTAATCGCTTGACAGCGCCAATTACATAGTATACTTTGCATGGAGTTGCAATTGCAAGACATTAGATTGCACTGGTGTATAGACTACAATGTGTTGCCTTAGTCAGGAAGTATTGTTTGCCATCAGGTTAAATGTGCCAGTCTTTTCTTTTGTAAAATCCTACAAAGTGTTTATACAGTAAGAACTGTACTGATTACACAACAGCTGTTTGATTGTAATGTGTAGCTTAGGTGTAGTTTTGATTTCCAAAGTTGGATGCATTAATATTGCCATGTAAAATTACTAATGCTAATCACTAACATGTATATGGCATATCCAAAGGAAATAACCATCAAGCTAGCGCATTTTGATAAGCAGAAACTTAATTTTGAGTGCTTTCCATCAGGCAAATTGCAACATTACCTAGAGGCAGTCCGCTACGAATACCTGTTTGCTAGCCAAGTGCTTGAGGCCGGCAATCGGACGTGATGTCACGTGCAACAAAGGTATTGAACTATGGTACCCTTTGACATTTGTGATGATGATGATGAATAATTCAGTGATAATAATACTTGTTAGAAACAATTTATTCGGAGAAGAGCATTGCATTGTGGACGCAGTTGTTCGCTTGTCGCTCTCAAATTTACGGGACACAGCTCAAATGTGTCATCAACATACATTATCACGATATAATGATAGTATTTAAAACTCTATAGTCGGCCAAATGTATATCATTTATATCGTGCATGTTGCGTGGCCCCGATTCAGTCGGTACCTTTGAAAGTAAGAATTCTGTACCAATCACAAAACATAGTTTATTTTATTTCAAAAGTGCTTACCAAAATAATAAGTACCGTAATATCATATTATACAAAGGACAGTATCAGATCGATAGTAGCGTGATGTTTTTGTTGCATTCCAGTTTTAAAGGTTTAATTTAAACTGATTACAGGTAGGGATGGGCAATATGGCCTAAAATCTATATTGCGATACTGTATATATTGTAGCCTCTTGCGATAACGATATGCACAATATATTAATTGGTATTTAAATGATAATGCAACTATTTCAAAACAGTTTACAAAGGCTCTTAATTTGGCTGCTGACATGTGCGGTAACATATTACGTAATTTCAAGTTGTATTATTTTCTCAAAACTATGATTAAAGAACTTGTTAATTTACTGTTAATATCTGGTTATTTTCTTTTGTAACACAGTTCTATCTACACTTCTGTTAAAATGTAATAATCACTTATTCTTTTAATGTTTGGATACTTTTAATTATTTTTAGGTGATAATACAAATTTGGGTAGTAAGTAGTTACAGAGTTACAGGGGCAGTATTGGTCATACAAAGCTGATACTGATACTTCAAATGTTAAAAATGATTGAATGATTCAATTTTTGATAAAAATTATAACCACACAAAAACACTGAATGGTGGTGTAACAATATCAACTACAAAATTCCCCCGGAAGTTTTGATGGGACTTCTATCTGTGCACTGAACCACTGACTGGGGTTCGGCGGAAGCCGGCGTATTTATAAGATGGCGCCGCGGGTCCGAATCCGTGAGTTTTAGGTGTAACTATACAAAAAAAAGCTAGCCTAAAAAGTTAGCATGCTAATATGAAAGGTTGCCATACTTCCAAGATGGCGCCAAGTATAAAAAATTCTAATTTTTAGGTTTAAGCATGCAAAATAAGCTAAAAAGCTACCAACAATGTTAGCATGCTAATATAAGAGACGTTGGCATACCTCTAAGATGGCACTAAGTATCGAAAATCATGATTTTTGGGTTTAAACACACAAAATTAGTGAAAAAGATAGCCAAAAACGTTAGCCTGCTATAATCGTTATGCTATATAAGATAGGTTAAAATACCACCAACGTAGTGCCAAGTATCAAACATTATTAGCATGCTAACAACACGCTCAACACCACCCCATATTGGAAAAAAAAACTGCCACCATTTTAACTATGACACAGCATTTTCTGAAAAATTAAATTTTCCCATTTTTTTTATTCCTAAATAGCGTCGTCATCGTAACACGAAATGTTCCCAACTATAAATAGCACAGTCGGCGCGAGCGAGACCTTTCCGATGGTATAAGATATGTAGAGGTTTGTTGGCCGGTTCGTCTCGCATTTATCACGGCAGAATAATATATGAAGAAGAACCAGAAAATTCCCGCTGAAATTTTGATGGGCCTGCCCTGAACCTATGGCCGGGGGCCGGTGGGAGCCGGCTTACTTTTAAGATGGCGCAGAGTGTCCGAATCTGTGATTTTTAAAGTGTAACTGTACAAAATGATCTAAAGAGCTAGCCTAAAAAAGTTAGCATGCAAATATAAGCATGCTAACACTTAACATACCACGTTATGTGACTCTAAGGCATACTTGCCAACCTTGAGACCTCCAATATCGGGAGGTGGGGGGTAGGGGGGGGGGGGGGGCGTGGTTATTTACCGCTAGAATTCACCAACTCGAGTATTTCATATATATTTCATATATATATATATATATATATATATATATATATATATATATATATATATATATATATTTATATATATATGTATGAAATACTTGACTTTCAGTGAATTCTAGCTATATATATATATTTATTTTATTTACATAAAAGAAATACTTGAATTATCTATCCATTAGATGGCAGTATTGTCCTGTTTAACTTCTCTGTTCATGACTGAGAAATCATTTCGGCCACCGTGTTCAATGGAGAAGTCTGTTCTACATATTTACAGGCAACATACACCTTCCCCTTCGAACTGTCCTGGATGAACTGAAATTCTTGTTTCCATTCGTTTTGGAACTTGCAAGCGTATTTATATTGTGGTAAAGCGGACGTGAGAATAGGCTGTCCCCACTCAGTCTCAGGTCCGCATTGAGCTGGAGGGGGCGTGGCCTCCAGCTCCGGCTGAATACCGGGAGTTTGTCGGGAGAATATCTCTGCCGGGAGGTTGTCGGGAGAGGCGCTGAATAACGGGATTCTCCCGCTAAAAACGGGAGGGTTGGCAAGTATGCTCTAAGGTATACAGCTGTAGATTTAGGGAAAAGAGTGGACATGCAACCGTTAGCACGCTAACAATTAGAAAAAATAAGTGCAAAATCAGCTGAAAAAGGTAGCATGTTAACATTAGCATGCTAGCATGCTAACAGTTAACATGTGTCACATACCAAGTTTTATGACGTTAAGGTGTGTAGCAGTTGAATTAAAGAAAAAAGTGTAAAATTAGCTGAAATCGTTAGCTTGCTAATGTTAGGATGCTAACAGTTAGCATGTGTCACCAAGGTATATGACTGTAAGGTGTATGGCAGGGAAATTAGAGAAGTTAGTATGTGTCACATACCAAGTTATATGACTGTATGGTGTATGGCAGTGGAATTACAGAAAAAGTGTAAAATTAGCTGGAAAATTTAGCATGCTAATGTTAGAATGCTAAGATTAAAATGCTAACAGTTAGCATGTGTCGTATACCAAGTTTTATGACTTTAAGGTGTATAGCTGCGGAATTACAGAAAAGTCTAAAATTTGCTGAAAAAGTTAGCTTGCTAACATTATAATGCTAGCTTGCTAACAATATAATGCTAGCACATGACTGGGTAAGAAGAAATACCAAAATGCAGTATTTGTTGGTGTAAACAAGAAAAGTAGCAAAACATGTAACGTACATTTAACGTTAATGCAAGTTAACGTAAACGCCCATTCACATGCTGCACAGCTTTGCATTGCAACAGGCCCATAATAAAGATTAAAGGCCTACTGAAACCCACTACTACCGACCACGCAGTCTGATAGTTTATATATCAATGATGAAATCTTACATTGCAACACATGCCAATACGTCCGGGTTAACTTATAAAGTGCGATTTTAAATTTCCCGGGAAACTTCCGGTTGAAAACGTCTAGGTATGATGACGTTTGCGCGTGACGTCAATGATTGAAGCGGAAGTATTCGGACACATTGTATCCCAATACAAACAGCTCTGTTTTCATCGCAAAATTCCACAGTATTCTGGACATCTGTGTTGGTGAATCTTTTGCAATTTGTTTAATGAACAATGGAGACTGCAAAGAAGAAAGCTGTAGGTGGGATCGGTGTATTAGCGGCTGGCTGCAGCAACACAACCAGGAGGACTTTGAGTTGGATAGCAGACGCGCTATCCGATGCTAGCCGCCGACCGCATCGATGATCGGGTGAAGATCTTCGTCGCGCCGTCGATCACTGGAACGCAGGTGAGCATGGGTGTTGATGAGCAGATGAGGGCTGGCGTAGGTGGATAGCTAATGTTTTTAGCATAGCTCTGTTGAGGTCCCGTAGCTAAGTTAGCTTCAATGGCGTTGTTAGCAACAGCATTGCTAGGCTTCGTCCGGTGGTACAGCATTAACCGTGTGGTTACAGGTCCAGAGTTTGGTAGTATTGTTGATCTTCTGTCTTTCCTTCCAGTCAGGGGCTTATTTCTTTTGTTTCTATCTGCATTTAAGCACGATGTTATCACGTTAGCTCCGTAGCTAAAGTGCTTCACCGATGTATTGTCGTGGAGATAAAAGTCACTGTGAATGTCCATTTCGCGTTCTCGACTCTCATTGTCAAGAGGATATAGTATCCGAGGTGGTTTAAAATACAAATCCGTGATCCACAATAGAAAAAGGAGAAAGTGTGGAATCCAATGAGCCCTTGTACATAAGTTACAGTCAGAGCGAAAAAAGATACGTCCTGCACTGCACTCTAATCCTTCACTCTCATGTTCCTCATCCACAAATCTTTCATCCTCGCTCAAATTAATGGGGTAATCGTCGCTTTCTCGGTCCGAATCGCTCTCGCTGCTGGTGTAAACAATGGGGAAATGTGAGGAGCCCTTCAACCTGCGACGTCACGCTACTTCTGGTACAGGCAAGGCTTTTTTTATCAGCGACCAAAAGTTGCGAACTTTATCGTCGATGTTCTCTACTAAATCCTTTCAGCAAAAATATGGCAATATCGTGAAATGATCAAGTATGACACATAGAATGGATCTGCTATCCCTGTTTAAATGAGAAAATTTCATTTCAGTAGGCCTTTAAGTCCAAGCAATATTATTATGGGCGCAATGAGGTGGCGACTTGTCCAGGGTGTACCCCGCCTACCGCCCGAATGCAGCTGAGATAGGCTCCAGCGTCCCCCACGACCCCGAAAGGGATAAGCGGTAGAAAATGGATGGATGGATTGCAAACGCCCATGGGTGCTTTGCATTGCAGCAGGCCCATAATTCTGTTTTTAAATTATGTCCTGCTGTTAACTCAGATGTAAATCCTTTAGTTTTTGTATTTCAAGTCCCCCTGTATCCGGGGACTTATTTCCATAACAAATAGAACAAAATATTTTTTGGCTTATCTTCATACGGTGTATAGTGTAGCATGTTTAGCTGTACTTCATCCTCCAGTGAGGATGGTACTTGTAAGACACAGTTTATTTGCCTCCATGGAGGCAAAAATTGCTGACTTTAAAGTGGCTTTGCATTTGCACTGTAGACGGAGATTAGCCGCCAGCAAGGACGTTACATTGCGTTGAGTTGAGGAGGAGGTTGTTCGCTTGTCACTGTCAAATTTTCAGGACGCAGCTAGAATGTGTCATCAACATGCATTGTCACGATATAATGATAGTTTTAAAAGCCACCCCAACAAATTGTTAATGTGTGTTGGAACTTCAATTAACTATTAAATATCATTAATATTTAATATGTTATTTGTATTTCATTTTATATGAGCAATGAGACTGAAAAAAGAAAGGAATATAAATGATATACACTTTATGTATTTATTAAACACCTTGAACATATTCTTACCTTTGCAGCCTGTCACTGACGGATCAACTTTGGGCAGTTGATCTGCTTTGTGCACAGCTTAGACAAAGTGCCCACAACGTGTTACCAGATACATTTTAGGAATTTCAGTCACTCCTCAGAGGAATTCATTACATTAAATTTTCCAATCATAATGTTGATGATAGATTATCCTCATTAACGCATTAATTTGAACAGCCCTAGTTTTCCAAAGTTAAGGAAGATGGTCTGAGGATTGCACCTTGAGAAAAAAGTTGAACAGTTCATTGATTCACGCTCATGCTGTGTAAGTCAACTTCTGACCACAACTGTGTGTGTTCTGCTGTCTTACCTCGGAGGTCCCTGTTAAAGTCGTGCAGCCGCCGGACCTCCAATTCTAGCTTGTTCCTCATTGTTTTCTCCAGGGCCTCCCTCTTGGAGGAAGACTTAGCGAGGGTTTCGTAAGCCTCTGACACCAGCTGTATTTCTGTTTCCAACTACCAAAAGAAATGGGTGGAATGAAGTGAAACAACACAAATACCAACAGATTTCAAACTTATCATCTAAGACAAAAATACATAACTGACAACAATCTGACAAGTCAGAAATGGGACCAATCATTAAATGATATGAAAATATAAATAATAGTTAATGGGGTGCTCCAATACAACTTTTTCAATTCCAATAAATTATCAATATAGGCCAATACAGATAATGACCTGATACCATATCAGTGCGAAATCATACTGCATGCTTTTATGATTTTGTAGTGTGGAATGCTAGAAAAGGTTTGATCAAGTAAAATTACTCAGAGAACAGTGGTAGGTATGAACAACACTAACCTATTTATTATTAACCGTCTGAAATGGACGTATGCTGTCTTTAATTTGAAGTGGAGTGGTAATTTGTTTTGGGCAACACCTAGTGGCCACAAGAATCCATTAGATTAAGCTCACCATGACGAGGTACATTGAATGATGGGGACACATTTGAACCTGGATACTTTCTAATATGCTTCTTTCTGCCTTGGAGACTTTGTATGTGTAAGTAATAAGCAACTATACTCATTTGATACTTGTTTATATTGACACGTGTTGTTTTAGACTGCAATATTGTTCCATTAAGGACACATATTACGTATGTTTAGCTTGTGTGCTATTGTGTGCTTAGCTGCTAGCTCCTAGTAGCCTACAGTCTACTATGTTTACCTTTTGTAAATGACGACTAAAATACAAAAAAATAGCTTTTTTTTGCATAAGTAAACACGCTACAGGACTGCTTGTATTGGAGCTTGTACCTGCAAGTTGATATAATTTGTTATCAACATTGGATCGGGACACTCCTAATAGTAACAAAGTAACAAATACAAAACGTATAGTACCAGTAAAGTTACTGCTCCAAAAATGTTGTCATTATCAACTTAAGTAACTACTATGTTACTTTAATCTATAAAAAAGATAAAATACTGTATGTCAAATGACTTTGCTTTCAATCACTGTAATTGCAGTCAAACAATTTTAGTTTAATCAGATTATATTGTAGCTGGTGATCAATTATATTGCAAATATGGTGCGGATGAAGCCTAATTTGCAAGTGAGCACACCAGTCTGAGCCTCCCCACGCAGCTTTGCACTGACATATGCATTAACCTGAACAACACACTCAAGGTAACATCTGCGGTTAAAGTACAGTTAATCCGGAAAGAGTTCACAGCGCTTCACTTTTTTTCATATTTTGTTATGTTACAACCTTAATCCAAAGTTGACTAAATTCATGTTTGTCCTTAAAATTTGACAGACAATACCCCATAATGACAATGTATTTACATTTTTTTCTTAAAATTTTGCAAATGTATTCAAACTAAAAAATTCACATCTACATAAATATTCACAGCTTTTGTTGCTACACCTTTGGCAGCAATTACAGCCTCAAGTCTTTTTGAATACGATGCCATTAGCTTGGCACACCTATCTTTGGGCAGTTTTGCCAATTCTTCTTTGTAGCACTTCTCAAGCTCCATCAGGTTGGAATGGGATGCATTGGTTTTCTTCCAGGATGTCTCTGTACCTTTCTGCATACATCTTAGTCTATTCAGGGAGTTGACCAAGAACCCAATGGTCACTCTGTCAGAGGTACAGCATTCCTTTGTGGAGAGAGGACCATCAATCAATCAATCAAAGTTTACTTAGATAGCCCTTAATCACAAACATCTCAAAGGGCTGCACAAGCCAGAAGGACATCCATCTCTGCAGAAATCCACCAATCAGGCCTGTATGGTTGAGTGGCCAGACAAAAGCTATTCCTTCATAAAAGTTTGCCAAAATTCCCCTAAAAGACTCTCAGACCATGAGAAACAAAATTCTATGGTCTGATGACACAAAAGATTGAACTCTTTGGCGTAAATGCCAGACATCCTGGATGAAAACCAACACTTTCCATCCAACCTGATGGAGCTTGAGAAGTGCTGCAAAGAAGAATGGGTGAAACTGCCCAAAGATAGGTGTGCCAAGCTTGTGGCATCGTATTCAAAAAGACCTGAGGCTGTAATTGCTGTCAAAGGTGCATCAACAAAGTATTGAGCACATTCTGTGAATACCAGTGTGGGTGTGATTTTTAGTTTTTAGTAAATTTGCAAAATAAAAATAAAATAATTAACTTTTTACATTGTTAGATTTTTGAGGAAAAAATTAATTTGCTCAAAAAGGTTCATTATGTCTTCTTATTCATATACTTTTCAAATGTTCTTGTTATCAGACAATATTTTCAGTACATTAGATGACATTTTTACCTGACATGTTTCGACTGTCGACATTCAGGTGACAAAAATTAAATTATTGCATTTTGGAATAAGGTTACAATTAGAGATGTCCGATAATATCGGCCGATAAATGCTTTAAAATGTAATATCGGAAATCATCGGTATTGGTTTCAAAAATTAAAATTAATGACTTTTTAAAACGCCGCTGTACGGAGCGGTACATATCCGGTAATACACGGACATAGGGAGCAGTACAGAGCAGTTGAGTCTCCCAGTCAGCAGCCCCTCCCCTCTCTCGTCTCTCACACACAACACAGGAGTTGACGACTGCAGCATGAGAGGTTTACTGGCGACGCTTGATGACCTCATCAAACCGCCGCGAGCGTAGCATAACAACAACAAGAGTGTGTTGTTGCCGGTGCTGTAGCCATGGCTAACAAGCCAGCTCGCTCGGTGACTGACTAACGACACCATGTCTATGGTTTGGGATTATTTTAAAGTGTGTCTGACGGATAAAAAACTGGCAATTTGCAATGACTGCAAAAAGTTGGTTATGCGAGGAGGAACCAAGACGTCTTCCTTTAATACAAGCAATTTGATCTCCCACCTCTTCAAGAATCATAAGGAGATACACGATGAATACAAGCGGAAGATGGATGAAAAGCAAACACCGAAAGCAGCTTGCAGTGAACAGAGGTGCCCTGTCTCAACGCAGCATTTCAGAAGCTCTGGCTGACTGCTAGGCCACTTCAAGCACTCACCACTAGCTTGCAGCACATTTGTGTTACTCATAAAAATACGTTAGAGCAGGGCAGATTGAGCCAAATTTATAATTTCCTGTTATACATTATGCCAGGCAGTCTACTAAAGAAGGACTATGTTATAGTTTACTTTATTACTCTAGTATACTCTGGACTGAAGCTGTGTGCCTTCATTGTTTTTGTAGCTGTTGTTTTGAAGCATGTTTAAAAAATTAAAAAAATAATGCACTTTGCGAAAGTCAAAGTATAGTATTTCCCATTGTTGTAGTGGGTATTAGGATTGTCTCAGGGAGAGCATGTACCAAATTCCAAGATGCTGTTAAAAAGCATGTTAAAAAAAATAATGCACTTTGTGACTTCAATAATAAATATGGCAATGCTATGTTGGCACTTTTTTCCATAACTTGAGTTGAAGTTGTTCTTATATTTTGGAAAACCTTGTTACTTTGTTTAATGCATCCAGTGGGGCATCACAACAACATTAGGCACAATAATGTATTCATGCGTTCGTTACGTCTCGTCTCGATTACTGTAACATATTATTTTCGTGTCTCCCTATGTCTAGCATTAAAAGATTACAGTTGGTACAAAATGCGGCTGCTGGACTTTTGACAAGAACAAGAAAGTTTGATCGCCTGTACTGGCTCACCTGCACTGGCTTCCTGTGCACTTAAGATGTGACTTTAAGGTTTTACTACTTACAAATAAAATACTACACGGTCTAACCCCAGCCTATCTTGCCGATTGTATTGTACCATATGTCCCGGCAAGAAATCTGCGTTTAAAGAACTCCGGCTTATTAGTGATTCCCAGAGCCCAAAAAAAGTCTGCGGGCTATAGAGCGTTTTCTATTCGGGCTCCAGTACTATGGAATGCCCTCCCGGTAACAGTTAGAGATGCTACCTCAGTAGAGGCATTTAAGTCCCATCTTAAAACTCATTTGTATACTTTAGCCTTTAAATAGACCCCCTTTTTAGACTAGTTGATCTGCCATTTCTTTTCTTTTCTCCTCTGCCCCCCTCTCTCTTGTGGAGGAGGGGGGGACACACAGGTCCGGTGGCCATGGATGAAGTGCGGCTGTCCAGAGTCCGGACCCGGGGTGGACCGCTCGCCTGTGCATCGGTTGGGGACATCTCTGCGCTGCTGACCCGTCTCCGCTCGGGATGGTTTCCTGCTGGCCCCACTATGGACTGGACTCTCACTATTATGTTAGATCCACTATGGACTGGACTTTTACAATACTATGTCAGACCCACTCGACATCCATTGCTTTCGGTCTCCCCTAGAGGGGGGAGGTTACCCACATATGCGGTCCTCTCCAAGGTTTCTCATAGTCATTCACATCGACGTCCCACTGGGGTGAGTTTTCCTTGCCCTTATGTGGGCTCAGTACCGAGGATGTCGTTGTGGCTTGTGCAGCCCTTTGAGACACTTGTGATTTAGGGCTATATAAATAAACATTTATTGATTGATTGATGTGTTAATTCCACAACTGTATATATCGGTATCGGTTGATATCGGAATCGGTAATTAAGAGTTGGACAATATCGGAATATCGGACATCGGCAAAAAAGCCATTACCGGACATCTCTAGTTATAATATAACAAAATGTGGAAAAAACTAAACGCTGTGAATACTTTCCGAGTGCACTGTAAATGAGCATGTGCAGACTTAATAAATTGCGTGATTAATTAGTGTTAATACATGACTAATGCAATATTCTTTGTGATTAATCGCATGCATTGAAGTGGTAACTATGACAATGGTGGGCTCAAAATAAATACATTTTTAAATGTATAAATACATACAGCAATGTTAATAGGAAGACTCTCACACTCTCACTCTCTATTTTGGGTTGGTTGTATTTTTTTTTTTTTCACCAAGGCTGATAATAAACTCATGATGTTTCGGGGGCCAAATTGAAGATGTCGACAGCCCGCACTTGGCCCGCAAGCTGTAGTTGGGACACCCCTGCTTTAGATGCTCTCAAGCTGGCTATGGGCGTGGCATCGGGACGCACCTGAGGCTGATTGCCTCATCAGCCGCTTAAGCAGAGTGTTTGCTAATAGCAGACACCAACTCTTTGACTCGTGTCTTCCATGCCACTCGCAGACATCACGGCGTTCCCGTTGCTATCTTTAGAGATCGACTTTTCTGGCAGTCATTTGGACTTCCGTTTTCTCTCCGGCACCTCCCCTGCATAAGGTGCCTCTTTACCTTGCCTCCAGCCGGAAGACTCCTGGTTTATTAAGTCTTTGTTTGTGTCTTGTTTTTATGGTACTTGTTTTTATGTACCATCTATCTTCATTCGTTTGCTACCTTAGTTGTTATCATACTGTTGCTTGGAGACTATCAAAATACTTTGTAAAAACGCGCTTCTACCAGAAGCTAACACAGACATTGTATTTAATGCTTTTTAACGCCATTTAAAGCCTTATTTTTGCAGAATCAATGTAATAATTTTCAGTGTTTTTTAATGACCCGCGGATACCTGATTAGCTCAGACTTATTTAGGCTTAAATGTCCGATTATTAGGTGTGTAACTGCCCGACATCAGCATGTATTACCTGTAAATGCTTAAATTTATTCAAAGGTAAATGCTATTGACAGTGTAACAATATCAACACCATTTTTAAACTACTTTGTTATTCTAATTGTTTTACATACCGTTGTTTGAGCGAAACAAAGTCAATATTACACAATAACTAAACGAAATCAAATCTTCTAACTACTACTAATTTCAGTCAGGTCCTTGTGTGTCCAGGGAATAATTACTAGAGTTTGTAAACATGAAAAATATATTTTAAAAGTATATATATTTTGAGAGAATACAAATATCGATGTAATCGATCATATACCAACAATACACTTGGTATTGACACCAGCAATTTATGGATTGTTCTGCCCTCCTCTTACGTGTTGTGTACTGACTCTGACAATGCTGACACACCAACAGTTGTTGTTATGGGGACACCCTTAAAAAACCCAAAGTGCTACATCTAAAGGGGATATCCCAAATAAATTGAATTAAATGTATATAATTCTCTCTCTAACTCTATTAATCTACTTGTTAATTTCCTGTTAACAATTGCTTACTTTTTGCTGTAACACGCTTCCATCAACACTTCTTAAACTTTACTAAACACTTGATTCTTGGTGTTGTTTCAAGCTAGTTCCGCTTGAGATATTAGCATGCCTGCTCCTGGCTTGCTCTCGAAGTGTAAAATGTCCAGCCTCGTCCTCCAGTGATGAGAGTACTTAAGATACTAA
Source organism: Entelurus aequoreus (assembly GCF_033978785.1). Classification (NCBI taxonomy): domain Eukaryota; kingdom Metazoa; phylum Chordata; class Actinopteri; order Syngnathiformes; family Syngnathidae; genus Entelurus; species Entelurus aequoreus. Next base: position 53,124,316 of record NC_084735.1, read on the forward strand.
GAAATGCAGTTTATTTGCCGCAGTTGAGGTGATTATTATTAACTTAGGGGAGCATCTCCACACTGTGTATAGAGACACATCATTAGCTGCTAGTCAGTTATCAGCCGGGCCCTAAAAATAAATAAAGTTTCAGCCAGAGGACATCTGCGTTTGTGATCAGCATTAAAAGGCATTAATCAGCAATGGCGATCACACACTTTTTCATGGAAATCTGTCGATACTGATCGGTGGTAGATCGATTGGCACATCCTTACTCCTAGTTGGTAATCATTTTTCTAGAGATATCAGGGACTATTATTGCCTATTTTGAATGATTGGCCCAATCGATCTTTATCGCAGCTCAGTCCTTGGGTTTACAGGCTAAAGATTGTACTCGCATGAAAGATTCCTTCAAAAAGGATGGACACAATTAATTTTCCATATCCCTTGTTTCCATGTAAAGTAGATGTTGATACTATTGATACCTAGTGTAGTATCGATACTAAAGTGATTATATCAATATTTATATTTTTCTTGTTCTTACAAAATACTCCTTTTTTGGTAAGGTATGTTATTGTTCAATGAGTAAGTAGGATACAGGAAGGCTTTGAGGGCAAAACCCAAATTATTCAAATGGAAGCAATTGTCACGTCTGGGTCGCATGTTAATGCGCTGGTCGTTTCCCCAAGATGCGGATGGACGTCCGGAAGCAGCGTGCAGGTGAGAGAGATTATTTATTTCCAAAAACCAAGCAAGAATCCAAAAACAGAAAAGTGTGCCAATTGCACAGGAAGCTATGGTAAAGGTTTAACCAAAGACTAGCCAAAAACAGGAGAAAGAAGTAAGGATAACCAACGTAACTATTGCGTGTAGCAAACAAAACAGCCAGGCAGAGTGTGGCGAGAGGCAGGAATAAATAGCTCTCTGATTAGTGACCGGGAGCAGGTGAACGTCCCGACCACAAATCAGAGGCAGCTGACAATAATCAGCACCCATGGCAACAATGACAACAAACTCGGGTGCAGACACAGAACTAAATCAACAACTAAGGAAATACTAAACTTAAACAAAACATGATCCGGGCAACGGATCATGACACCAAAAGTAGTTTTTGCTTGTGTTTGGTTATTGTGCATGAGCCAGTTTATTTTGTTTAAAAATTATGTATTGGCATTCAATACCACACATTTAATACATCATCTGACTTACAACAATACTAGAACATTCTACATGCTTTGTAACTGAGCTACTATGTGGAACAATTTCCCTTGAGGATCAATAAAGTTTGTCTAAGTCTAAGTGTACTTACTATACAACATTTTCAGTTCTAGAATCTATTGTCAAAGTATCGGAACTGAACTCAAAATTGAATTGGAGGCCAAAAGTGTTTATCGAGTTTGGAAGCCAAAAATTTTGATCGGGACATCCCTACATATTTCACAACAAAAAGTCTTCTAATGTTACCTTGTGCAGCTTGATGACTTTCTCACGACAGGCCTCCATTTCCTGCCTCAGAGTTCTGTTCTCTTCGGTGAGCACATCCACCCTCTGTTGAGCTTGTGTTATCATCGCAAAGGACTCTCCCTGTAGGTTTGAGTAAGAATGTAGATGGGGAAAATGTCCAGGGGGAACAAAGGGCTGACCCTGGGGAGGGAGCGGCCCTTGGAAATGCTGCAGTTGATATGGATGATTTTGTTGCTGTTTGTTGTAACTCCGTGGTGTGGAGCTGTAGGGGCTGTTGGGGAAACCATGACATCTTTGTGGTGTTGGGTTCATAGACAGGGGGGGAAAAGGCTCCCCTACCTGATGGGAAACAAAACCCTGTAGATTGCGAAGCCCCATTCTGGGCAAGGTCTGACCCTGACTGTGTGGTTGTTGGTGCAGGAAAGAAGGGTGAGAGGAGTGAGAAACACTGGGAACGCTACAGAAAGTAGAAGACTGGGCGCGGGACAAAGAGCCAACAGAAGTGACAGAAGAGGTGGGGCTGTGCTGGTGAAGGGATTTCTGGAACGTGCCTGAACCATCCTTACTGGATCTGAGGAGAGTAGAACACAAATGTTTTGTTAACACAGCTTTCCCAAACAGTTGGTCAATCTTCAGAATTCTTCTTCAAAACACTTGCAAATAAAAGTTCTGGCGCTCGCGTTATCTCCAAAAATGTACGGACACCTATGTGGTCACACAATTGTATTTACCACAACACTTTACGGCACTACAAGTCACAATGTTGTTGGCTCATTGTGGTTAATTCTAGAGCTGCAACAATTAGCCCTTAATCGCAAGTGTCTCAATGGGCTTCACATACTCTCAATAACACCACCTGATCCAAGCTCACATCCAAGTGAAGAACAACTCAAAAGACCGCAGCTTGGTAAAAATAATACATTTTGAAAAGGGATCGCAGATGTAGGGACCCTCCTTCCAGGGTGATTGGCTGCAATGGAATAATTATTTAATTGTTAAATTATTAGATAATGTGGGAGCCCAGTCCATCGGGAAGCTAACAGATAGTCATAGGGGGATATTCTTATATATACAATACAAATGATATACATTTGGCCGACGATTAAGCTAGCAGTACTATTGTCATAACGTGATAATGCATGTTGACACAGTCTAGATGTTTCCTGCAAATTTCACAGCGACATTGTAGCATTCTTGCTAGCAAGCTAGCGGCTTACTAAGCCTCCACTCCATAGCAGCCAATAAGGTAAGTTTATTACAAGTATCACTGGAGGATGAGGATTAGCTAAACATGCTACACTTCACACCATAAGAGGATACAAGAAGCCATACAGTCTGGAACGGAGGCAGCATGTCTGCGATGTGGACGTACTTTAATAGAGATATAGTCGTGGACAGCGGTCTACAAAATGTGCAATGTGCAAATATTAAGAGGACAGTGGCGTTCTTTCAAGGATAGAAAGTCCAGCTGGAGCAGAAATATTGCCTTAATAGTCATCTGAGGTTAATAGCTAATGTTGTATTTGGGTCAATAGCATTTATAACTATTTCTGCTCCTTTTCCTTCTCAATTTATTTCAATGCTGTATAAATTATTTGTATTTAATAATGAGTTACTAAAACTAAAACATAAAAGGAAATTATACCACCATATATAAGGTTGTGGTGATTGTCACATTTCATGTTGGCCCACTTTGGGCACGCCTACACTCTTATTAATATAATTGTTAAATTTGTTTACAAAAATTGTCATTGAAAACCGAATCGTACGAAAACTGTGGTATCACTGTCTTTCATTTTCTTGCTCTTCACAAAAAAAAAAAAACTTTTCACCAACTGTTAAAGGCCTACTGAAATGAATTTTTTTTATTTAAACGGGGATAGCAGATCCATTCTGTGTCATACTTGATCATTTAGCGATACTGCCATATTTTTGCTGAAAGGATTTAGTATAGAACGACGACGATAAAGTTCGCAACTTTTGGTCGCTGATAAAAAAAAGCCTTGCCTATACCGGAAGTAGCGTGACGTCACAGGAGGTAGGATTCCTCACAATTCCCCGTTGTTTACAATGGAGCGAAAGAGATTCGGACCGAGAAAGCGACGATTACCCCATTAATTTGAGCGAGGATGAAAGATTTGTGGATGAGGAACGTTAGAGTGAAGAACTAGAGAGGCAGTGCAGGGTGTATCTTTTTTCGCTCTGACCGTAACTTAGGTACAAGGTCTCATTGGATTCCATACACTCCCCTTTTTCTATTGTGGATCACGGATTTGTATTTTAAACCACCTCGGATACTATATCCTCTTGAAAATGAGCGTTGAGAACGCGAAATGGACATTCACAGTGACTTTTATCTCCACGACAATACATCAGTGAAGCTCTTTAGCTACTGAGCTAACGTGATAGCATCTGGCTCGAATGCAGATAGAAACAAAATAAATAAATCCCTGACTGGAAGGATAGACAGAAGATCAACAATACTATTAAACCATGGACATGTAACTACACGGTTAATAATTCTCAGCCTGGCAAAGCTTAACAATGCTGTTGCTAACAACGCTGAAGCTAACTTAGCAACTTAGCAACCGGACCTCACAGAGCTATGATAAAAACATTAGCGCTCCACCTACGCCAGCCAGCCCTCATCTGCTCATCAACACCCGTGCTCACCTGCGTTCCAGCGATCGACGGCGCGACGAAGGACTTCACCCGATCATCCGTGCGTTTGGCGGCTAGCATCGGCTAGGCGTCTGCTATCCAAGTAAGTACTCCTTGTTGTGTTGCTACAGCCAGCCGCTAATACACCGATCCCACCTACAACTTTCTTCTTTGCAATCTCCATTGTTCATTAAACAAATTGCAAAAGATTCACCAACACAGATGTCCAGAATACTGTGGAATTGTTCGATGAAAACAGAGCAGTTTGTATGGTGACACATTGGGTACGAATACTTCCGTTGCCGTCGTGACGTCACACGCATACGCATCATACATAGACGTTTCCAACCGGAAATTTAGCGGGAAATTTAAAATTGCACTTTATAAGTTAACCCGGCCGTATTGGCATGTGTTGCAATGTTAAGATTTCATCATTGATATATAAACTATCAGACTGCGTGGTCGGTAGTAGTGGGTTTCAGTAGGCCTTTAAAGAGTTCTTGTCTAAGGCAAATCAGCCCAGGATTCAACACAGGGCTATTCAACCACCAGCCTGGGGACCAAATCTTACCCTGGGATGACACTATTCTGGGCGCTGAGTTCAGTTCAAAACTTAGGAGATAAACATTTTTGCAGCAAATTCCAAAAAACCTTAGAGTTCTTGTGTTGAATGGGGGTACTTAGACCACTGTAAACACATTGGCAGAATTTTGCGTTAACATTTTAACCTTATTAGTAGGGTTTGGCGATATAGACAATATATGATATAAATGATAAGAATTTTTCCAATGATATAGTTTTTAATACTATAATCATATCATGATAATGTATGTTGGTTCATAGCTTCCTGCTGTGTCCTGCCAATTTGACAGCAACAAGCGAACAAAGGTGTCCTTAATACACTGCAGAGTCCTCTCGAACGTCGCTAACATCCCTCCGCAGTGTTCTAGATACTCCTAAAATACTAATCCTCGCCTCTATGGCAGAAAATAATCTATGTGTTTTACAAGTATGATTACTGCAGTACGATGAACAGCTAAATATGTTAGGAGGATATGCCAACTGGTAAACGCTAAGCAGGAGCTCTTGATTGTAAACAGCGGTGGGCAGATCTATACAAATAGCGACAGTAAAGTACCAAGTATAGTATCAAGTCAGGCATCAGGTCGATACTGAAGTGGTTAGACTGATTATAAACTTGTAATGTACACTCAGGTGTTCCTTAAAGCAACTCTTTAATTAAGTCCTCTCCTTTTTGGCAGTTACACATTTTTTTCGTAATGTGTTTTGTCTAACTAAGGTGTTGCTGTACCTTGTTTACTTCATTTGCAACTATTCAAAGGCCTACTGAAACCCACTACTACCGACCACGCAGTCTGATAGTTTATATATCAATGATGAAATCTTAACATTAAAACACATGCCAATACGGCCGGGTTAACTTATAAAGTGCAATTTTAAAATTCCCGCCACACTTCCGGTTTAAAAACTCCTTTGGATATTATTTATGCGCGTGACGTCACAAAATCCACGGAAGTGGTTGGACCCCATCGGACCCGATACAAAAACCTCTTGTTTTCTTCAACAAAATTCCACAGTATTCTGGACATCTGTGTTGGTGAATCTTTTGCAATTTGTTTAATGAACAATGGAGGCTGCAAAGAAGAACGTTGTAGGTGGGATCGATCGGTGTCTTAGTGGCTAAGTACAATACTTACAGCAACACAACAAGGACTACTTACTTAGCAGACGCCTAGCCGATGCTTGCCGCCAAACCCACGGATGAAGTCCTTCGTCGCGCCGTCGATCGCTGGAACGCAGGTGAGCACGGCTGTTGATGGGAAGATGAGGGCTGGCTGGCGTAGGTGGAGCGCTAATGTTTTTATCATAGTTCTGTGAGGTCCGGTTGCTAAGTTGCTAAATTAGCCTTAGCGTCGTTAGCAACAGTATTGTTAAGCCTTACCAGGCTGAGAATTTTTAACCGCGTAGTTACATGTACATGGTTTAATAGTATTGTTGATCTTCTGTCTATCCTTCCAGTCAGGGGTTCATTTCTTTTGTTTCTATCTTCATTTGAGAACGATGTATTGTCGTGGAGATAAAAGTCACTTTAAATGTCCATTTTGCGTGCTCGACTCTCATTTTCAAGAGGATATAGTATCCGAGGTGGTTTAAAATACAAATCCATGATCCACAATAGAAAAAGGAGAGTGTGGAATCCAATGAGCCAGCTTGTACCTAAGTTACGGTCAGAGCGAAAAAAGATACGTCCATCACTGCCTCTCAAGTCCTTTACTGTAACGTTTCTCATCTACGAATCTTTCATCCTCGCTCAAATTAATGGGGTAATCGTCGCTTTGTCGCTCCGAATCTCTCTCGCTCCATTGTAAACAAAGGAAAATTGTGAGGAATATTACCTCCTGTGACGTCATGCTACTTCCGGTACAGGCAAGGCTTTTTTTTATCAGCGAGCAAAAGTTGCGAACTTTATCGTCGATTTTCTCTACTAAATCCTTTCAGCAAAAATATGGCAATATCGCGAAATGATCAAGTATGACACATAGAATGGATCTGCTATTCCCGTTTAAATAAAAAAAATTCATTTCAGTAGGCCTTTAAGTCAAACTAGTAGTGTTCCTCAAGGTCCCATTTTAGGGCCCCTCTATTTATTATCATTTGGGCTATTCAACCGATGGCCCTTGAGTTCAGTTAAAAAAAACTTGTGAGAGACTAACATTTTTGCAGAAGGTCAGAGCGCTTCTGTAACTCTAACAAAATAAATAGACAAAAATCAAATGCCTCCTGTAGAGGACGCTAGTTTTTCGAGTATACAAAATAAGACGAATAGTGCAGGGCCTCAGCTTCATGGAAATGTGGCCTCCAAAACAATTCAGTTGAATATCCCTGATTTAAGAAGTTACACGCACACAGGATATTCATTTCTGTGATTTTAAAAAGGATTTCAACTGCAAATGAACATTTTTCAAATCCATAATGACTAAACAGCATTTGTTTCTTTGCTTAATATATCTCAACTATAGTATTTCTCTTACCTAAATGAGCCATACTCTGGTGGGGGCTGATATCGGACATGGGGCACTTCCCTGGACTGTTCCTGATAAAAAGGACCTCCAGTCTCTTGCTGCATAGTCGGTAAGTTCATTCCTTTAAAGGGGTAGTCTGGAGGTGGGCCCCGATGCTGGGGCTTGTAGTAATCACCTGGCTGCCCTGCAGGTGACAGCTGGGGGGACAGTGAAGAGCTGATGACAGGAGCATGTGACTTAACACCACTCGTGGCCAAGGACAGCTGCATTAGTCGTTCGCTTAGAGATCGAACGTGACCTTGTTTTAGGTCCTTCAGTCCATCATCTTGGAGAACCTTTACTGCCCCGTTAACACGCTGCACGGTGGGCCGACCTTCTGTGCGCATTTTGGCATCCGTTACCCCAGTGACATAGAAAGCAGCTCCCCCTGAGGTTGGGAGTGAGGCCTGCTGGGACTGGTTGCTCTGTTGCTGAAGCTGAGGAGGTGGGCCATGACCACGGAAATATTGTGACTGAACCTTTGCTTCCTCGTAAGTAGGCAGTTCCTCCAAATTTAGGCACAGACCCTGGGTAGTTGAACCACATCCACTGCTTCCACCTGCACCAGTTATTGAACCAACTCCCCCTCCGTTGCTTCCACAACCTCCTACTACTCTGGATCCCAACTTCTCCAAGCTGTCTGTCTGTAGCTCTTGTCCCTGGGGCTCCTGCCGGGCAATGTGGGGGGTCATGGAATGGTCTTCGGATGGACCACCCTGCCCGTGCCCTCCACATCCAGGTCCTGCTCCTCCCTGCTGTTGCTGCATCACAAAACTCCGATTCATCTGCTCCTGCAGGAGACGTTGCAGGACGGTACTATTGCCGCCTCCTGCGCTGCTGTTCGGTGATTCTTCTGCTGCGGTCCTCATCGACCCTTTGCACGGACTACCTGATTAAAAAGGAATCCAAGCTCCCCTCAGTGCCTTTACTTCCTAAAAACAAAGGGTGAACAATGTTGAGAAACATAAGAACACAGTGTGAAGTATGGACGACATCTGTCATTTTCAGGTGTGCACGGTAAATATTGTACAGATCAGATAACATTAAAGGGGGCCTATGATGATTTTTATCCACACCGAAAACATTTATTTGTGGTCTAAATCAGTGTTTTTAACTATAGGGCCCAGGGCACATTGTTAGGCCGTGAGAGCCCCCTCGAGGGCGTCAACAAATATCTGTTTCTCTGCTGTGGTCCGCATTGGCCCGATACTCAGTTATAATACACTTTTCCACCACTTATGGCAGTAATGACAATCTCAAACAAATAGAAGAAGTCTTCAGCTTAAGTCATAGAGAAGTTTCTGAAGCGCAAAAATTATGATTTAAGTGGTGGATCTGTATTTTAATTTGCACTTAAATTTCAATGACAGTTGTGTTAAGAAAAATGTTCATTAATAATGTAGTGTATTTATATTAGCACTACATACTTATATATAAATTAATTTTTCATCAGTTATTTATAAGTCTCTTTTTCGTGAGTACTTTTTTCCCCCTAATTAGTCTGACCTAAGCCTAAGGTTTGTGTAAATTGATAATAACATTTGTGATTAAACCATGGTTTTATATCATTTGACAATGTTGTTAACCTGTTAAACAGTAAGTAGGTTATTATATATATTACTGTAATTATTGAATACGATTAAAATCAAGGGTAAGATCACTAATTCAGTGTTACTATTTGAGTGGGCCCTCAGCCCCTCTGCAGTGGAAAAGTTGCGTTCCAAGGTCAAAAAGGTTAAGAGCCTGTGGTCTCCAACCACCGGGCCGTGGGGTACTGGTCCGTGGATCGATTGGTACCGGGCCGCACAAGAAATCTAAAAAAATTAAAACAAATTTTTTGTAATTAAATCATCATAAAAAACACAAGATACACTTACAATTAGTGCACCAACCCAAAAAACCTCCCTCCCCCATTTACACTCATTCACACTCATTCGCACAACAGGGTTGTTTCTTTCTGGTTCCTACATTATATATCAATACCGATCAATACAGTCACCAGGGATACAGTCCGTAAGCACACATGATTGTATTTTTTTATGACAAAAAAAACCAATAAAAAAAACCGCTGAACCTGCACACCGCTTGGCCTCGACAATAGAGGTGCGGAACATGGTCCACTCGGACTCAATGTGCAGCACCTCCCTCGTGACATGTTCAAAGTTCTTCCGGAGGTGGGAATTGAAACTCTCTCTGACAGGAGACTCTGCCAGACGTTCCCAGCAAACCCTCACAATGCGTTTGGGCCTGCAAGGTCTGTCCGGCATCCTCCCCCACCATCGCAGCCAACTCACCACCAGGTGGTGATCGGTAGAAAGCTCCGCCCCTCTCTTCACCAGAGTGTCCAAAACATGAGGCCGCAAATCCGATGACACAACTACAAAGTCGATCATGGAACTGCGGCCTAGGGTGTCCTGTTGCCAAGTGCACATATGGACACCCTTATGTTTGAACATGGTGTTCGTTATGGACAATCTGTGACGGGCACAAAAGTCCAATAACAAAACACCACTCGGGTTAAGATCCGGGCGGCCATTGTTCCCAATCACGTCTCTCCAGGTTTCACTGTCGTTGCCAATATGAGCGTTGAAGTCCCCCAGTAGAACACACCTCAATCCCACCAACACATCTTCCTATGAGGAAACAGTGCCTGGGGAATCTGTGGTGGGCTCTCCTATTTCTGGGGCTGAGGTTGCTGAGGTAGTTAAAAAGCTCCTCAGTGGCAAGGCCCCGGGGGTAGATGAGATTCGCCCGGAGCTCCTTAAGGCTCTGGATGCTGTAGGGCTGTCTTGGTTGACAAGAGTCTGCAGCACCGCGTGGACATCGGGGGCGGTACCTCTGGATTGGCAGACCGGGGTGGTGGTTCCTCTCTTTAAGAAGGGGAACTGGAGGGTGTGTTCTAACTATCATGGGATCACACTCCTCAGCCTTCCCGGTAAGGTCTATTCAGGTGTACTGGAGAGGAGGCTGTGCCGGATAGTCGAACCTCAAATTCAGGAGGAACAGTGTGGTTTTCGTCCTGGTCGTGGAACTGTGGATCAGCTCTATACTCTCGGCAGGGTCCTTGAGGGTGCATGGGAGTTTGCCCAACCAGTCTACATGTGCTTTGTGGACTTGGAGAAGGCATTCGACCGTGTCCCTCTGGAAGTCCTGTGGGGAGTGCTCAGAGAGTATGGGGTATCGGACTGTCTGATTGTGGCGGTCCGCTCCCTGTATGATCAGTGTCAGAGCTTGGTCCGCATTGCCGGCAGTAATTCGGACATGTTTCCAGTGAGGGTTGGACTCCGCCAAGGCTGCCCTTTGTCACCGATTCTGTTCATAACTTTTATGGACAGAATTTGTAGGCGCAGTCAAGGCGTTGAGGGGATCCGGTTTGGTGGCTGCAGGATTAGGTCTCTGTTTTTGCAGATGATGTGGTCCTGATGGCTTCATCTGGCCAGGATCTTCAGCTCTCACTGGATCGGTTCGCAGCTGAGTGTGAAGCGACTGGGATGAGAATCAGCACCCCCAAGTCCGAGTCTATGGTTCTCGCCCGGAAAAGGGTGGAGTTCCATCTTCGGGTTGCGGAGGAGACCCTGCCCCAAGTGGAGGAGTTCAAGTACCTCGGAGTCTTGTTCACGAGTGAGGGAAGAGTGGATCGTGAGATTGACAGGCGGATCGGTGCAGCGTCTTCAGTAATGCGGACGCTGTATCGATCCGTTGTGGTGAAGAAGGAGCTGAGCCGGAAGGCAAAGCTCTCAATTTACCGGTCGATCTACGTTCCCATCCTCACCTATGGTCATGAGCTTTGGGTTATGACCGAAAGGACAATATCATGGGTACAAGCGGCCGAAATGAGTTTCCTCCGCCGGGTGGCGGGGCTCTCCCTTAGAGATAGGGTGAGAAGGTCTGCCATCCGGGGGGAGCTCAAAGTAAAGCCGCTGCTCCTCCACATCGAGAGGAGCCAGATGAGGTGGTTTGGGCATCTGGTCATGATGCCACCCGAACGCCTCCCTAGGGAGGTGTTTCGGGCACGTCCGACCGGCTGCCCTTTGCCACGGGGAAGACCCAGGACCCCTTGGGAAGACTATCTCTCCCGGCTGGCCTGGGAACGCCTCGGGATCCCCCGGGAGGAGCTGGACGAAGTGGCTGGGGAGAGGGAAGTCTGGGCTTCCCTGCTTAGGCTGTTGCCCCCGTGACCCGACCTCGGATAAGCGGAAGAAGATGGATGGATGGATGGATGGATGGATGGATGGACACACACACAAATGAAACACCGACTAAACCATCATTTATCTGTTGGAAATGTGCGCTGTTTGAATGTATATCTTGAAGTTGTCACAACTTTTTTTTCCAGAAACGGTCGAAAATAAACTTCATAAACATTATATAGATTCACATAGTCACAACATTAGGTACACCGGCTTACTCTCTGATCGATTCAGACTTTGTATTAAAAAAAAAAAGCGTACTTTATGTATGTTGGTGTTGTTATGGTCATGGCACGATTAGATGATAATAATACAATGTCCAACCTTTTTGTGTGCAGACCACATCTAAGAAAGATTGACTTAAAGTCTAAGTAAGAGCTTCCACCTCACGATGACGTCACAACGTAGCCATCTGCAAAACCCAACCAACAGAGGTGTGCTGCGTTTAATACTTATATATTGTTTAACATGAGTATCCAACATTGAAAAAACATTTTAGGTCTGCATACTACAAAACCCAAAACCAGTGAAGTTGGCATGTTGTGTAAATCGTAAATAAAAACAGAATACAATGATTTGCAAATCCTTTTCAACTTATATTTAATTGAATACACTGCAAAGACAATATACTTAATGTTTGAACTGAGAAACTAAATTTATTTTTTTTGCAAATAATCATTAGCTTAGAATTTAATGGCAGCAACACATTGCAAAAAAGTTGGCACAGGGGCATTTTTACCACTGTGTTACATCGGCTTTCCTTTTAACAACGTTTGGGAACTGAGGAGACAAATTTTTGAAGCTTTTCAGGTGGAATTCTTTCCCATTCTTGCTTGTTGTACAGCTTAAGTTGTTCAACAGTCCAGGGTCTCCGTTGTCGTATTTTACGCCTCTTAAAGCGCCACACATTTTCAATGGGAGACAGGTCTGGACTACAGGCAGGCCAGTCTAGTACCCGCACTCTTTTACTACGAAGCCACGCTGTTGTAACACGTGCAGAATGTGGCTTGGCATTGTCTTGCTGAAATAAGCAGGGTCGTCCATGAAAAAGATGTTGCTTGGATGGCAACATATGTTTAGCATTAATGGTGCCTTCCCAGATGTGTAAGTTACCCATGCCTTGGGCACTAATACACCCCCATACCATCACAGATGCTGGCTTTTGAACTTTGCGCCTATAACAGTCCGGATGGTTCTTTCCTTTGCGGTCCGGAGGACACGACATCCACAGTTTCCAAAAACAATTTGAAATGTGGACTCGTCAGACCACAGAACACTTTTCCACTTTGCATCAGCCCATCTTAGATGAGCTCGGGCCCAGCAAAGCCGGCGGTGTTTCTGGGTTTTGTTGACAAATGGCTTTCGCTTTGCATAGTAGAGATTTAACTTGCACTTACAGATGTAGCGACAAATTGTAGTTACTGGCGGTGGTTTTCTGAAGTGTTCCTGAGCCCATGTGGTGATATCCTTTACACACCGATGTTGTTTTTTGATGCAGTACCGCCTGAGGGATTAAAAGTCACGGCATTTCCGCTTACGTGCAGTGATTTCTCCAGATTCTCTGAACTTTTTGATGATATTACGGACCGTAGAATCCCTAAATTCCCTGCAATAGCTCATTGAGAAATTGTTCTTAAAATGTTCGACAATTTGCTCACGCATTTGTTCACAAAGTAGTGACCCTCGCCCCATCCTTCTTTGTGAATGACTGAGCATTTAATGCAGTGGTTCTCAAACTTTTTTTGTCATCCCCCACTTTGGACAAGGGGGAGTTTTCAAGCCCCACCTGCCCCCATCGCCCCAACAGAACGCTAATGCCAAGCTTAACATTTTCAAATTTATTGAACATCAAGTTGATGTTATAACATCAAGTTTTATACATTCAAACTCAATAACATAAAATAACATCAAGTTCAATAATAAATAAAATACTTTGCAGCTGTGGTATAACTTGCATCAAGTTCAATATCAAATAAAATAACTTGCATCAAGTTCAATAATAAATAACACAAAAGTGTTATAACTTGCATCAAGTTTAATAATAAATCAAAAAAAGTGTTATAACTTGCATCGAGTTCAATAATAAATCAAAAAAAGTGTTATAACTTGCATCAAGTTCAATAATAAATCAAATAACTTGCATCAAGTTCAATAATAAATCAAATAACTTGCATCAAGTTCAATAATAAATAAAACAAAAGTGTTATAACTTGCATCAAGTTCAATAATAAATCAAAAAAAGTGTTATAACTTGCATCAAGTTCAATAATAAATCAAATAACTTGCATCAAGTTCAATAATAAATGAAAATAAAAGTGCCACTTTGCAATCTTTGCAAAAAAAAAAGGAGGAGCTATATGCATTTGGCAAGACAGGGAAAGTGAACATGAGTTTTACAGTACTCCAGCATTAGTGGGTGCAATTAGCCTGTTTTGCACTGCACAGCTTTTCAAATCGGGGTTGCAGGCTTGACACTGCCACTGTTAAAACCTCATTGAGTTCGGGGCTGAGCTGCCTTGACGCGAGTGCTTCCCGGTGAATGACACAGTGTGTCCAATGCGCATTTGGCGCAACCCTCTTTATTAGAGCCTGCAGCCCGTTTCTTGACTTTGCCATGGTCTGTGCGCCATCAGAGCAAAAGCCCACACAGTTTTCCCATTTAAGGTCGTGTTCTTTGAGGAAACTGCCCATTATCTTGAACAGCTCATCAGCAGTGGTTCTATTTTTTATGTATTTGCAAAACAGCAAATCCTCGCCCAGTGACTCGCCATTCACAAAGCTTCCGCTTAGCCCCGCCCCCATTAGTTACTGTTGCTATGTCTGTCAAACTTTCGCTCCTACCTAGAAATGTAAAGCCTACAGGAAAAATAAATAATTTACATTTATTTATATAGCAGATTTCACAGACAGAATCACAAAGTGATTTACAGTGTGTATAGAAAATGAAAGCATAGTAAAAAAAAAAAAATCTAAGAATATAATAAAAAAAATTAAAAAAAATTTAAGTGAAATTTCCTCCCGTTCCTCGCGCCCCACCTGTCATGTCTCTATTCCCCACCAGTGGGGCGCGCCCCACACTTTGAGAAACGCTGATTTAATGGAAGCTGCTTTTATACCTAATCATTGCACCCACCTGTTCCCAATTAGCCTGTTCACCTGTGGGATGTTCCAAATAAGCATTTGATGAGCATTCCTCAACTTTCTCAGTCTTTCATGTCACTTGTGCCAGCTTTTTTTAAACATGTTGCAGGCATCAAATTCCAAATGAGCTAATATTTGCAAAAAATAACAAAGTTTGCCAGTTCGAACATTAAGTATCTTGTCTTTGCAGTGTATCCATCCATCCATCCTTTTTCTATCGCTTATTCCCTTCGGGGTCGCGGGGGGTGCTGGAGCCTATCTCAGCCGCATTCGGGCGGAAGGCGGTGTACACCCTGGACAAGTCGCCCCCTCATCACAGGGCCAACACAGATAGACAGACAACATTCACACTCACATTCACATTCACACACTAGGGCCAATTTAGTGTTGCCAATCAACCAATCCCCAGGTGCATGTCTTTGGAGGTGGGAGGAAGCCGGAGTACCCGGAGGGAACCCACGCAGTCACGGGGAGGACATGCAAACTCCACACAGAAAGATCCCGAGCGCAGGATCGAACCCAGGACCTTCGTATTGTGAGGCAGACGCACTAACCCCTCTTCTGCCGTGCTGCCGTCTTTGCAGTGTATTCAATTGAATGTAGGTTGAAAAGGATTTGCAAAAAATTGTATTCTGTTTTTATTTACGATTTACACAACGTGCCAACTTCACTGGTTTTGGGTTTTGTATATACTGTATACTCATATCCCTATGTCCATACCCTGCCATCCTTACCCCTATTGTCAACAAATAAAATATTGAGTGGAATCACAGCCTGAAGACACTTGACATATTTGTACTCCATGAACTCGGAGGTGCTTCCGTCATGTTCGACGTGCACCCTCCTAAGCACGAAACAGTCCTGTCGCACGTGTTACATTTCGCCGATATTTCATTTTTTTAGTAAAATAAAGCCACACTTTCGACCACCGACGCCCGCTATCCATGCTTGACTGACTCGCTCGGCTACATAGGCTCGGTTATGCTAACACTTCCGGCGGTGGGCGCTTCTTCGTTGGTGTTCAGCGGCTTCTTCTTCCGGTCGGCGGACTTATTCTTTTTTTCCGGTCGGCGAACTGGGTATCGAAACTAAGAATCAAAATTTAAACTTTTGAACGATTCCGGGAGAATCGGAAAGTTAGTCCCGGTTCCAATCGATACTCGATACTCGATACCCAACCCTAGTCACAGCCCAAAATCACAGCTCAAGTCGCAGCCATAAAGCTCAAGGCCACAGCCCTACCAAAGTTGCAAATCTGATTTTTTTATGTAGTTGTTCACATTACAAAAAAATGTGTCTAGACTCCAATATAAATGCAAACTGACCCGAATACAGACCTAAGGTCACACGTCCTGCAGTGTTTACAGAAGTAAACATGCTTCAATTGCAGTCGTCTTACTACTGACACATTTGTAGCAATTTCAAGGATTCTGTGCAATCAAAGTCAACAATTTCTGAACCGCGGAGAAGATTATGAAAGAAGATGTCTCCCGCAGTTTTGGGGACATTTGCCTCGATGTCTGCTCTAAAGAGCGTGTTGGCGATCAGTGTTGGAACATTGATTGAAGTGAGTTCCTAAAACATTATTTTCACCTGTTTCTGCTAATTTGTCAACTATTTATTTTGTATCCGTCTATTTTGGTGTATAATGATGACGCTTATGATAAGTGTCATCATTATTCGCCATTATGCAACCGGAGTGTGGGAGAGTTCCCAATGAAGTCGCATTATAACACTCTCTGATTGAATTGTAATATAACACTCATAAAAAGAATGTATATAATATTGATGACAGAAAAATGTATTCCATACCTTATGATAAGCAAAGCACACTAGTACAGCTCTGCAGCATAGGTGTGCTACTTAAACTTAATTGATGTCGTTTAACAGCCTTAGTGTTATTTTAGAGTAGTGTTTTGGGGGCTCTTGAAGACTGGATGCACTAACGGACTCATAGTCAAAAAGGTAGAGTTTTGTGGGTGTATTTTATCTTCACTTTTATCGTTTTCACCATAAATGGAAGGTTATTGTGATAGTTCATATCACTCATCCCTACTGGTCAGGTGTGGCCTGAGAGCCTTGAATTTAGTGTAATAACAGGATACTAACAATATTGCTTTTCAACCATTTTGATTTATTCAGTATTTTCTGTGTAATTCTAATATAGTAACAACACGTTGTAAGCCAAAAAATCTTGCAAGTGCAAAAATTCTGAATAAAAGAGGTTGTGCACAGACAACAAACTTTGGGTGAACATCCAGCTCCTGTTCTCCAGGCAAGAATGTTAATTTCCACCAGAACCTCTATTTTCAGGTCAACTCTCTAGTGATGTGCAAGTTCCTGACCGGTTCCCCTTCTTAAAAGAGAAGAACCACCACCCCTGGTCTGCCAAATCCAGAGGTACCGTTCCCGATGTCCACGTAATGTTGCAGAGCCTTGTCAACCAAGACAGCCTCACAGCAACCAGAGCCTTAAGGAACTCCAGGAGGATATCATCGACCCCCGGGGCCTTGCCACCAAGGAGCATTTTAACAACCTAGGCAAACTAAGCCCCACAAATCAAAGAGCCCACCACAGATTCCCCAGGCACTGTTTCCTCATAGGAAGACGTGTAGGTGGAATTGAGGAGGTCTTTGAAGTGTTCCCTCCGCTGATCTACAACATCCTGAGTCGAGGTCAGCAGCACACCATCCTCACCATAAACGGTGTTGACAGTGCACTGCTTCTCCATCCTGAGGCGGCGGATGGTTGTCCAGAATCGCTTCACAGCCGTTTGGAAATCGTTTTCCATGGCTTCCTTGAACGCCTCCCATGTCCGAGTTTTTGCCTTTTTGACCGCCGAAGCCGCACACCTCTTGGCCTGTCGGTACCTGCCTGCTACCTCCGGAGTCCCATGAGTCAAAAGGACCCGATAGGACTCTTTCTTCAGCTTGACGGCATCCCTCAAGGGTTCTGGGATTACCGCCGCGACAGGCACCAACCACCTTGCGGCCACAGCTCCGATCGACCGCCTCTAAAATAGAGGTACGGAATATGGTCCACTCGGACTCAATCTCCAAGCTCGTGACATGTTCAAAGTTCTTCCGGAGGTGGGAATTGACCCTCGTAATGTGTTTGGGCCTGCCAGGTCTGTCCAGCATCCTCCTCCACCATCGGAGCCAACTCACCACCAGGTAGTAATCGGTAGAAAGCTTTGCCCCTCTCTTCACGGGGGGACCCATGTTGCCTCTTCGGGCTGTGCCACCCAGCGCTCGCCATCGAGCCCCACCTCCGGGTTTGGCTCCAGAGAGTGGCCCCGGTGACTTGCGTCCAGGCGAGGGAAATCTTAGTCTTCGTTTTTTCTTCTTCATAAAAGGTCTTCGACCATTGCACCTTCAATATTTAAATGTTGTATTTATTGCATTACCTTCCAGTTTTTATATTCATCATACTTTCTGTATTCATTTATTCATAGTACTTTTTATAGACTGTGTATCTGTTTTTAGTGTTTATTTTGTCTTTGTTTGTGCTGTGCACAGTAGCTGAGGGAGTACCTCCCCCCTAAATATTGTTGGAAACCCCAAGTACAAAGACAATAAAGGTAACCCTAAATCTCCATTGTCCATCAATCCATCCATTTTCTACCGCTTGTCCCTTTCGGGGTCGCAACAAATAAAATATTGAGTGGAATTCACTCAAGTTGAAGTCTTTCTTTTTTGTGGGAAGCTACATAGCCTGCAGACACTTGACAGTTGTGTTGACATTTTCTTTCCTTTCTGCCTTGACAGTTGAGTGGATTATAATCAGAGGAAGGTCAAATCCATCCATCCATTTTCTACCGCTTGTCCATTTTGGGGTCGGGGAAGGGGGGCGGGGGGGGGGGGTTGCTGGAGCCTAACTCAGCTGCATTCGGGCGGAAGGCGGTGTACACCCTGGACAAGTCGCCACCTCATCACACCCCAACACAGACAGACAGACAACATTCACACTCACATTCACACAATAGGGCAAATTTAGTGTTGCCAATCAACCTATCCCCAGGTGCATGTCTTTGGAGGTGGGAGGAAGCCGGAGTACCCGGAGGGAACCCACGCAGTCACGGGGAGAACATGCAAACTTTTAAATAAAAATGTATACATGTAATATATTTTTCTCCTGGTCCTTATTTTCGATAGGTCATAAAAAATATCAATGATTATCGATATTGACCGATACAAAAACCTTATATTGTGATACAGTTTTTAGCCATATCGCCCAGCCCTACTCAGACTATATTCCAAGTCAAAATCTATATTCGTTGCATCCCTAAACCCAAGTCCTTAGCTTAATCACATTAATATTGTTTCTTGTGTGGTTAATAACCACATTAAATGCATATATATTGCCTTTTTCAAAAATAAACCACAGTAACCCTGTGATCGGGGCCGGCCGCTGGCATAAACACTATGTGGTTGTTTAGGGCCGCAACATTTAAGGGGGCCACATGATTATGGCGACCATCACTTCAGTAACTGATCATCAACGTGGTAGTCATGCTCTGCAAATATTTGCTGGTTCTATCTTGATAGGCTAAATCGCTTCATGGATACAATTATACCTTGTTTCTGATAAACATTTTTTTCAGCGGCGAGTCAAAATGTTCTTTGTCATAGTTTTAGTTTGGTTTAGCAGCATCGTGACCGCGTCCACACAAAAGCCAATACAGATTACTAATCTAGCATCGCTTTGAACGCCGTCCTTGTGATATATTTACGACTATTTCTAAAACGACTTTATTATTCAAGTTTATTTTGTAGCTGAACCTTTACTGTAAAGATATGGTTAAAGAGCATTTTCTTTTTTTAGTTTTTGCTCATTTAGTGTGTTTTGTTTAATTTCTAATTAATGTCAAAATGTCATATAGCAATTTTGAATGTGCTTCTTTGCGGAAGGGGATTAAAAACTTGTCTTTCCATTTTGAATATCAACCTATTTTTTTACCTTTTCATATACAAACCCCGTTTCCATATGAGTTGGGAAATTGTGTTAGATGTAAATATAAAAGGAATACAACGATTTGCAAATCATTTTCAACCCATATTCATTTGAATATGCTACAAAGACAACATATTTGATGTTCAAACTGATAAACATTTTTTTGTTGTTGCAAATAATCATTAACTTTAGAATTTGATGCCAGCAACATGTGACAAAGAAGTTGGGAAAGGTGGCAATAAATACTGATAAAGTTGAGGAATGCTCATCAAACACTTGTTTGGAACATCCCACAGGTGAACAGGCAAATTGGGAACAGGTGGGTGCCGTGATTGGGTATAAAAGTAGATTACATGAAATGCTCAGTCATTCACAAACAAGGATCGGGCGAGGGTCACCACTTTGTCAACAAATGCGTGAGAAAATTGTTGAACAGTTTAAGAAAAACCTTTCTCAACCAGTTATTGCAAGGAATTTAGGGATTTCATCATCTACGGTCCGTAATATCCTCAAAGGGTTCAGAGAATCTGGAGAAATCACTGCACGTAAGCAGCTAAGCCCGTGACCTTCGATCCCTCAGGCTGTACTGCATCAACAAGCGACATCAGTGTGTAAAAGATATCACCACATGGGCTCAGGAACACTTCAGAAACCCACTGTCAGTAACTACAGTTGGTCGATACATCTGTAAGTGCAAGTTAAAACTCTCCTATGCAAGGCGAAAACCGTTTATCAACAACACCTAGAAACGCCGTCGGCTTCGCTGGGCCTGAGCTCATCTAAGATAGACTGATACAAAGTGGAAAAGTGTTCTGTGGTCTGAGGAGTCCACATTTCAAATTGTTTTTGGAAACTGTGGACGTCGTGGCCTCCGGACCAAAGAGGAAAAGAACCATCCGGATTGTTAAAGGTGCAAAGTTGAAAAGCCAGCATCTGTGATGGTATGGGGGTGTATTAGTGCCAAAGACATGGGTAACTTACACATCTGTGAAGGCGCCATTAATGCTGAAAGGTACATACAGGTTTTGGAGCAACATATGTTGCCATCCAAGCAACGTTACCATGGACGCCCCTGCTTATTTCAGCAAGACAATGCCAAGCCACGTGTTACATCAACGTGGCTTCATAGTAACAGAGTTCGGGTACTAGACTGGCCTGCCTGTAGTCCAGACCTGTCTCCCATTGAAAATGTGTGGCACATTATGAAGCCTAAAATACCACAACGGAGACCCTCGGACTGTTGAACAACTTAAGCTGTACATCAAGCAAGAATGGGAAAGAATTCCACCTGAGAAGCTTAAAAAATGTGTCTCCTCAGTTCCCGAACGTTTACTGAGTGTTGTTAAAAGGAAAGACCATGTAACACAGTGGTGAACAAGCCCTTTCCCAACTACTTTGGCACGTGTTGCAGCCATACAATTCTAAGTTAATTATTATTTGCAAAAAAAAATAAAGTTTATGAGTTTGAACATCAAATATCTTGTCTTTGTAGTGCATTCAATTGAATATGGGTTGAAAAGGATTTGCAAATCATTGTATTCCGTTTATATTTACATCCAACACAATTTCCCAACTCATATGGAAACGGGGTTTGTACATTTTGGACATTGTCTGGAACATAAACATATGCCTATTGAACATCCATCCATCCATTTTCTACCGCTTGTCCCTCTCGGGGTCGCTGGTGCCAATTTCAGCAGCATTCGGGCGGAAGGCGGGGTACACCCTGGAAAAGTCGCCACCTCATCACAGGGCCCCTATTGAACATATTAGAGTAAATTGAATTGTAGTTGTCAATGTAGTCTTTTTGTTTATCCATCCAATTTCTACCGCTTGTCCCTCTCGGGGTCGTGGGGGAGCTGGAGCCTATCTCAGCTGCATTCGGGCGAAAGGCGGGGTACACCCTGGACAAGTCGCCCCCTTATCGCAGCTTTTTGTTTATTGGTCAAATATAATTATACAAATCTTTAGATTATTTTTAAAATATTAATAATACATACATTTATAATAACTTAATATAGACATACCTGAACTGCATTTTTGTTGGTTGTGTCTTTTATGCACATATGCATATAGAAATAGTGGACTCATTTAAATACCTGGGTGTTCGCTTCAACAACAAACTGGACGGGACTCACAATTTAAACGCTGTGTACAAGAGTACAGAGTACAAAGTCGCTTACATCTCTTGATGAGACTAAAAGTAAAGTACTTAAAGTACCAATGATTGTCACACACACACTAGGTGTGGTGAAATTAACATCTGCATTTGACCCATCCCCTTGTTCACCCCCTGGGAGGTGAGGGGAGCAGAATCATTTTGGTGATTTAACCCCCAATTCCAATCCTTGATGCCAAGCAGGGAGGTAATGGGTCCCATTTTTATAGTCTTTGGTATGATTTGGCCGGAGTTTGAACTCACAACCTACCGATCTCAGGGTGGACACTCTAACCCCAAGGCCACTGAGCATGTAAGGTCCTTTGAGGTGTGCGGGTCACCTTTTACAACACTGTGGTGGCTTCTGCAGTGTTCTATGTTGTCGTTTGCTGGGGTGGAGGAAGCACGGTCAGAGACAGGAACAGACCTAATAAACTGATAATGAGAGCTGACTCCATCCTGTGCTGCCTACTGGACAGCATTGAGGAGTTGGCTGACAAAAGAATGCTGACCAAGTTGACATCCATAATGTCCAATTCCTCTCACCCCATGCACGGCACTGTGGAGGCCCTGAGTAGCTCCTTCAGCATCAGACTTTTACATATACAAAGCAAAAAGGAGTGCTACCGCAGGTCCTTTCTGCCCACAACACACGTATGTGATTACTGTGATCTTTTTTTCTTTGGGTGCAATACGGGTGTAATGTAATTGTAAATGAATTTCCACAAAGTAGGAATTATTGATTACAAATGTTATATTTGTATAACTATAGCCTAAAGTTAAAGTTAAAGTACCAAAATCATGTTTACGACTTTCTAAATATGTTTATTAACATTAAGAAAGTCCTCTCAACATGAAAAAACACCCACACAGTCACCTTCACAAGACGCAAACTTCGAACAAGCGAGGAATGACTGTATCACAATACTCACTAGGTAGGAGTGCGACGAATAAAAAAATGTCATATCACGGTTATCATTATTATTGCGGTATTGTTGAATGTGCTAAAAAAGTACTTATACACACACTGAACCATTTTAACCAAGTCACATTTTTTTAATAACTAAAATAAATATACACTCTTAGAAAACACATTATCTTTCTTATGCTTCTCTGATAATGTTTTATCCCCAAAATCATGTTTACAACTTTCTAAATACGTTTATTAACATTAAGAAAGTCCTCTCAACATGAAAAAACACACACACAGTCACCTTCACAAGACGCAAACTTCGAACAAGCGAGGAATGACTGTATCACAATACTCACTAGGTAGGAGTGCGACGAATAAAAAAATGTCATGTCACGGTTATCATTATTATTGCGGTATTGTTGAATGTGCTACAAAAGTACTTATACACACACTGAACCATTTTAACCAAGTCACATTTTTTTAATAACTAAAATAAATATACACTCTTAGAAAACACATTATCTTTCTTATGCTTCTCTGATAATGTTTTAGTCTTAGTATTCTATCTGTTTTAATGGATGGGCTTTTATTGTCTTACATGTTGTAGCATTTTTAAGATGTATTTAAATGAAAAATGCATAACAAATACAATCTATTATTATTATTTATTATTTCTGGTGGGCACTTTGGTGTCCTACTCTGTTCAGTTGTCCTTGAACACAACGTAAAAAACACCTGTCTCTGTATTCCTCCAAAAATAGAACAATCACTCGGAACCTACAAACTGTGTTCATTTAGAACAATGTGTACAATTAAAGTTGGTTGCTCAGAGAGCAATGTGTTTATAAAAGTTTAGATTAGGGTATGTTGTTTCTTATTGCAGACAGTAGGTAATGTATCCTTTATTAACGTTAGCATTTAAGCTAGCTAGCTGGTGCCAGTCAGTTTGTGAGTTTATCAAAGTGCAGGTATCAATCTCAGATTTTTGATAATTTGTATTTCAAACGGTATACCGCGGTTATTTTATTACCTTACATCCCCTTATAGCTCAAAACGTGTTATACGAGTAATATCAAAAACCAAAATGGGGCGACCAACTACATTTTGTCTGGGGCCACAAAAAAGCCTAATTTACTCTAATTTAAATGTTAATTGTCTGACAGCACTCATAACAACTGATATTGACACACATTCTGTGAATCTATTAAAGAGGCTGTTTGCAATCTTTACGAATAGATATCCCGCCCACTCACGGCTTTTAGTACATAATGATGTACACTACGTACATACTTAACACGTGCACGCACATTGGCTTTGTGTGTCGTTAGCTAATAAAAGCGATTTGGATAGCTAACGCTAGCCATCATTGAACATACAGTATATTCTATCATGACTGGAGTTGTTACCATATTTTCCGGACTATAAGGCGCATTTAAAATCCTTTTTTTCCTCAAAACTGGACAGTGCGCCTTATAACCCAGTGCGCCTAATGTAAGGAATAAGTTTGGTTGCGCTTACTCACCTCGAAGCTATTTTATTTGGTACATGGTGTAATGATAAGTGTTACCAGTAAATGGCAGTCAAACATAAGAGATAAGTGTAGACAGCACTATGATTGCAATATTTCTCAAGTAAACAACACCAACATTTTAAATGTTCCATTGTAAATATATAACATTACACACACGGCGCTCAAAAATATATCAAAATGTTTACTACGACTTTGGTAAGCTATGAAGCCGCACCGCTTGAAAGATTGTCGGCGCATTAAACATACGAGTATTATTATGGTGTGTGTATAAGGTAAGACATTATCTGGCGTTTTGTTTCGCAATATTATGCAAAAGCAATTTTCTTACCTTCTGGTACCTGCTGATCTGTATTTAGGATCAGTAGAAGTCCTGAAAAATTGCGCGCAAGTCGATAAGCTCCTTATTTTTCCTCTATCTTCTTGTTATGTGACATTAATCGTCCGTTGTTGCCATTTCTAATATAAAGTAGTGTAAAGTTCTTACTTATATCTGTCAGTAAACTCGCCATGAAAGTGCTAAAACATACCGGTGTAGTGGGTTTACATTATTCATCCAAGGAACTTTATAGATAATGATAATTGGGTTATACTTATATAGCGCTTTTCTACTACCTTCAAGGTACTCAAAGCGCTTTGACAGTATTTCCACATTCACCCATTCACACACACATTCACACACTGATGGCGGGAGCTGCCTTGCAAGGCGCTAACCAGCAGCCATCAGGAGCAAGGGTAAAGTGTCTTGCCCAAGGACACAACGGACGTGACTAGGATGGTAGTAGGTGGGGATTGAACCCCAGTAACCAGCAACCGTCCGATCGCTGGCACGGCCACTCTACCAACTTCGCCACGCCGTCCCTACTTTAGTTATTAGAGTTCCGGTCGGACGGTTTTCACGGGACACATTTCCTGTGTTGTTGTTTCCGGATGAGGAGATGCTGCTCTGTTATTGATTTAAGTAAAGTCTGAATGTCATTAAAACAGTTAGCTCCATCTTTTGACACTTCTTCCACTCCCGTCCTTGCACGCTACACCGCTACAACAAACATGACGGGGAGAAGAGGCTGCCGAAGGTGAACCACGTAAATAAGACCGCTCACAAAACGGCGCATCTGGAAGAGACTGTCAGAAAGCGGCTTGAAGATGATCTGTAAAATATAATCTATGCAACATTTTGACCAAAGAACCACCATTACATGTTATGTACACCACAAGGAAGTGTTTTCCATTTAGAAAAAAAGTATAATAATATGACTCCTTTAATGCGCCCTATATCCATCCATCTTCTACCGCTTATTCCCTTCGGGGTCGCGGGGAGCCTATCTCAGCTACAATCGGGCGGAAGGCCCGACAAGTCGCCACCTCATCGCAGGGCCAACACAGATAGACAGACAACATTCACACTATAATGCGCCTAATATATGAAAAAAGATCAAAAATAGACCATTCATTGGCAGTGTGCCTTATAATCCGGTTCGCCCTATGGTCCGGAGAATACGGTAGTTGTTCTCTTGGACTGCCCCATACATAAAAAAGGACATAGCAGACACACACAAAAAACAAGGACACTGATTTTGCTACTTTTTGTACAAGGTAAAGCTTAGAGCTACGAGGTCAAAGAAGTCACCAGAGGTATGAGGAAAAGTCTCAGTGTGGATGGAAGATAACCACTCATAATATAAAATAACAACACCAACATGTATCATTGTATCACTTATAACAAGAGCTCTGCATATTCCCAGTTACGCATTTGCGTCACCACATATTCGCAGATTCAACTAACTGTAGTGGCTTGATGGCACTAACTACAAACTGACAAACTACCGGTAGTCTTTTTGCCCGCTTATCATTAAGCAGAATCGAGTGCTTAAACAGAGAATCCCACGCGTCTCAGACTTGACTTGATAATTGACAGAGATAAGAAACACGATTGAATTCAAGAAAGAACTTGAAGCCAAGTACAAAGCCGCCCCCCACCCTCTTTGCTCATCTCTGTCTTGGCCAACAAGAGTCTTCAAGAAGAGTACCGGTAACTATTAAGTGATGTTATTGTTTGTCTAAAAACAAGATTTTCACTTTCTAAACCATACCGATAATGGAGCCTCGAGAATTGGCCGATTTTGATCCAATACGATATCAGCAGGAATCATTTATACTTGTAATATTTTGTAGTGTGGTATGTCAGAAAGGGTTCAATCGAATTAAATTAGCCAAATACAGAGTAATGCCAATTATGAAAAATACTAACGTATTTATTAATAACCATCTGGAATGGACTCATATTGTCTTCCAGTTGTAGTGGAGTGGAAATTATTTTTTTGCAACACCTAGTGGTCACAATAATTCATTAAGTTAAAGCCACGACACAGTGAGTTGACACGTTTGTGCCTGAATACTTTCTAATACGCTTCTGCTTTCTGACCGTCTCTTCAGGATGCACCGTTTTGTGAGCGGTCTTATTTACGTGCCTCCACTTCGACTGCGTCTTTTCCCCGTCAGCAATGTTATAATTTTTAGCGCTTCCATACGGAGTCTACTGACCGATATAAGTTCGAACGATACGCTACTTTGCAATAAATATGGCAACATTGGAGGATACATGTGCATGTATGAGCCATTCTGCCCCACAACAAGAGGATTGAGAAAAAGAAGGCGCTTATCGACTACATCGTCGGACAACAATGGCAGACGCGCACATAGGGCTGGGCAATATATCGATATACTCGATATATCGCGGGTTTGTCTCTGTGCGATATAGAAAATGACTATATTGTGATATTCGAGTACACATTCTCACGCAGTAGCTTTTAGCTGTGGGCATTACACTGCATGTGTTTCCTACTCTTTCTTGTCTCTCCTTCTCACAGAAATGTAAACCAAGCGCACCTTCTTACACACGTCACGCCTGCAACGTCACACGCTCCCGCGGAGCAGAGAGGTAGCGACATGGCAACGTTAGCTGTGATGCTAACGGTGAGGTGCGGGTGGTAATACGAGAGAGAGAAGGTGCGAATCTGGTAACAAATGGAGGAAGAATTCATTACTAAGAAAAACAGCACGGGATCCATCGTCCGGCGGTGGTTTGGCTTCAAGCGGGAATATGTTCAACATTTATGCGGCAAAAGCGTTGCTACAAAAAGTAGCAGCACTGCTAATATAGCATCATTTGAAAAGTCACCCGCTAGAGAATGAAGAGTGCTTGAAACTCTACATGTCAACATCTCCGGCCGGTTCCACACCAACAAAATGCAGAAGCAACTATTTTCAGATCAACACATTTATGAAAAAAAAAGTCAACAACAGAAGGAGATAACGTCCGCAGGAACCTACCTCATAGCGAAGGACATACACTGTTTGATTTCCTATTATGCAGCTCATTTTTATTTGACAGTTATTGAAATATCTTGTGTGACATCATGCACAAAAGTGAACTTTATTTGTTTTTAACTATTGCAGTGGCTTCCTGTACAAAAAGTGCACTTTAATTTAGTGTTGTTTTGATATGTCATCTTGGTGACATCATTCACAAAAGTGCACTAATAGTTGTTTTAAAATGTCTCTGACAATCTTGCACTTTCTGTTTTGGGAATTACATGAATGTCTGTGCCACTGCTTAATAACTGTATAATAAATACAGTTTTGGTAAATTGACTCAGTTGTGATTTCCCTCTCTGAATGAAAGTTTAAAATGAGCATACAGTATATTAATGCAGTACAAACAAGAATGTTTTAATGTAGACACATAGAATCTTTATACTGCTGTGATTATATGCATCAAGTGTTCATTCAAGGCTAAGGCAAAATATCGAGATATATATTGTGTATCGTGACATGGCCTAAAAATATTGAGATATTAATAAAAGGCCATATCGCCCAGCCCTACGCGCACAAGACACTTCGGGTAAATTTCTACCATATAAGGACAATCCACTGAGGCTATGTCTACACTAAGCCAGATAACCCCTTAAACGAATAACTATTTAGCCTAAGCCCCGTTTCAGCCACACTAAACCATCGTTTAAGGTAACCATCCTTGGATAATTTTTTACACGGGTAAGTGCGCCGTGTATTTCTTGAATCTCCGGCTCTTAGCTTTGTATGGACTCATTGATCGTTTACAAACTGAGTTCGGAGAGGAAGTGAAGTCAGAAAGACCGCGCCCTACACAGGAAGTGACGTCAGAAAAAACGCGCCACAGCCAGCTTCATAACAACCGGAGCTAACCACTGGACAGATGGAGGCGAGTCATCCAGACATGCCTGTGTTTCTCATTCTTCTACAAACCCCGTTTCCATATGAGTTGGGAAATTGTGTTAGATGTAAATATAAACGGAATACAATGATCTGCAAATCCTTTTCAACCCATATTCAATTGAATGCACTACAAAGACAAGATATTTGATGTTCAAACTCATAAACTTTTTTTTTTTTTGCAAATAATTAACATGGCTGCAACACGTGCCAAAGTAGTTGGGAAAGGGCATGTTCACCACTGTGTTACATGGCCTTTCCTTTAACAACACTCAGTAAACGTTTGGGAACTGAGGAGACACATTTTTTAAGCTTCTCAGGTGGAATTATTTCCCATTCTTGCTTGATGTACAGCTTAAGTTGTTCAGTCCGGGGGTCTCCGTTGTGGTATTTTAGGCATCATAATGCACCACACATTTTCAATGGGAGACAGGTCTGGACTACACGCAGGCCAGTCTAGTACCCGCACTCTTTTACTATGAAACCACGTTGATGTAACACGTGGCTTGGCATTGTCTTGCTGAAATAAGCAGGGGCGTCCATGGTAACGTTGCTTGGATGGCAACATATGTTGCTCCAAAACCTGTATGTACCTTTCAGCATTAATGGCGCCGTCACAGATGTGTAAGTTGCCCATGTCTTGGGCACTAATACACCCCCATACCATCACATATGCTGGCTTTTCAACTTTGCGCCTATAACAATCCGGATGGTTCTTTTCCTCTTTGGTCCGGAGGACACGACATCCACAGTTTCCAAAAACAATTTGAAATGTGGACTCGTCAGACCACAGAACACTTTTCCACTTTGTATCAGTCCATCTTAGATGAGCTCAGGCCCAGCGAAGCCGACGGCGTTTCTGGGTGTTGTTGATAAACGGTTTTCGCCTTGCATAGGAGAGTTTTAACTTGCACTTACAGATGTAGCAACCAACTGTAGTTACTGACAGTGGGTTTCTGAAGTGTTCCTGAGCCCAAGTGGCGATATCCTTTACACACTGATGTCGCTTGTTGATGCAGTACAGCCTGAGGGATCGAAGGTCACGGGCTTAGCTGCTTACGTGCAGTGATTTCTCCAGATTCTCTGAACCCTTTGATGATATTACGGACCGTAGATGGTGAAATCCCTAAATTCCTTGCAATAGCTTGTTGAGAAAGGTCTTTCTTAAACTGTTCAACAATTTGCTCACGCATTTGTTGACAAAGTGGTGACCCTCACCCCATCCTTGTTTGTGAATGACTGAGCATTTCATGGAATCTACTTTTATACCCAATCATGGCACCCACCTGTTCCCAATTTGCCTGTTCACCTGTGGGATGTTCCAAATAACTGTTTGATGAGCATTCCTCAACTTTATCATTATTTATTGCCACCTTTCCCAACTTCTTTGTCACGTGTTGCTGGCATCAAATTCTAAAGTTAATGATTATTTGAAAAAAAAAAAATGTTTATCAGTTTGAACATCAAATATGTTGTCTTTGTAGCATATTCAATTGAATATGGGTTGAAAATGATTTGCAAATCATTGTATTCCGTTTATATTTACATCTAACACAATTTCCCAACTCATATGGAAACGGGGTTTGTACATGTACAGACGCTTGTGGAAATCACACATGAATATCTTAAGAGAAGAAAACACGCGATTGCAGCTATTGCGGATACAACACATCTCAGACAGCAAGAGAACTTTTGAATGTCTGGGTCAGCTGTGATTCTACTTACTGAAAAACGTTGTCCATTTGTCGAAGGAGAGACAACGAAGATGTGGTCTCCTGTGGCTGTGATAAAAAAGGTAGCGTGTGCTTTGTATTACCTGGCCGTCAAGAGAAGACTACGGAAAACATTGAATGCATTTGGTCTGGCAAAGCAGACTGCATCAGTTATTGTCCTCCATGTATGTCGCGGACTCAACGTCTAGGTCCAGAGTATATAAAGTCACCAAAAATTAATGGACAATGAAGGTGAAAGCAAAAGAGTGAGGAGTGTCCTGGCCAGATATCTAGATCCCAAGATTGATTGTTGTAAAATGTTCTTTATCACATTGTTTACGTGTCTAATAAAGATTTGATGAATTTATGATGGCTCAGGTGTGATTCACTACAATAGGGCACAACAGCACACTGGATTCCAGTTAATTGAAATACCACAACACTGGATATTGTTCAGATAAGTTAAATTTAAGAAATTGCACACAAAGCAACACTGGAAGTGACTATGACGTGCGCACTTTCCACGCATGCGTACTAGGTCACATCGCGCCGGCGGACGGAGGGGGAGAGGGGGTCTTAAACGACCATTGTGTGTGTATGGACAAGGATAAGGTAAGGTGGGATTTACCCTGGATAACCTTAGTTAGTTCTTAGTGTAAATGGGGCCTGAGTCGCAACTGGAAATACTGTCACGATTGGGCAAAATTTCAAAAGGCTTGTTTGGAGGAAGTATGAAAAAAAGTCAAGACTGTTTTATAAATATCGCCGCCATGCCTCCATGGTTTTGGTTTCAAATTTTCGGCTCTTATGCAGATCCTAAATACACAAAAACTGGAACAAAGAGGTAAAAAAAAGTTAGTTTTGCATAACAGGGCCCCTTTAAGAGCAAACTGTGTATCGATTCTGCCCTGTAAAAATAATAGTTCAAACGAACATTTATAGATAAAATACATTTATATTAATTATCCACAAAACACAAATGAAAGTGTAGGATGTAGAATGTTTTTTAAATGAAATAAAAGGAGAGGATGTTGATGCGTGAGAAAAGTGTACTCCAATATTACAAACTTAAATTGGCATATAAAATCTACCAAGATGACAGAAAAAATGTTGGCTAAGTTTCACTGCCAAAGATAAAGTTAATGTTCACAAAATGGTTGTAATTTGACACTTTCCAAGCATTAGTACTCGGTCTTCCGAAACAACTTTTTTAACTGTCATTATAGTATCAGCGCCGTGTTTTAGAGAAAATTGGTGTAAAAAAAACAAAAAAAGTGAGAAAACAGCACACAAAAAGAGAAAAAAACTTTCTTTTTTTTTTTTTTACCTTGCAGCTTCTTCAACACGCCTTCAGTGGAAACATGTTCCTCAGATCTTCTTCCTTCCCGCTACTCAACTCAATGCTAAACCAAACATGAAAAACTTAACATAATTCAACAAAACATCAAAATATCGGCCGTCAACCGCCAGACTTGGGATGGGTTTGTGTTTTTACCGAACAATTGGTCTTTTCAGCGGTTTTAGTCCTTGTTGCTACTTTCATGTTTTTCCACAAAAAGGGAGGTCTTGAAGCAGGAAGCAAAAACACTATATCCGGTTTGCGGAAATCCAGTATAATGTTTCACAAATAAAATACCTTTCTAACTTTACCATCATTTCTCACCTTCGTCTCTGAGGACATAGTTAGATATATATTAAAAAGTCCCTTCATGCCTATCTTGGTACTTATGTCTCGAACACAACGGTATTAGTCGATTAATTTTGGAAAGTGTTCCATTTTTAATGACAATGCAGGCCACTTGCAGAAAAAAACATTATACATCCATCCATTTTTCTACCGCTTGTCCCTTTTGGGGTCGCGGGGGGTGCTGGAGCCTATCTCAGCTGCATTCGGGTGGAAGGCAGGGTACACCCTGGACAAGTCGCCATCTCATCACACTCACGTTCACACACTAGGGCCAATTTTAGTGTTGCCAATCAACCTATTTTATTTTATTTTATTTGTTTGTTTTTATTAAAGCATTTGTAAAATAGTTGTATTTATTAATTAATGCATACACATAGAATTAATCATTATAATAAAGTTGTATTTCCATAATTATTTTTAAACAAATCAGTCCATTTTCAATTAGTTTTTTTTTTATGACGTATACATGGCTATACAACGCCGCCTCGTGCTAAATTGTGGCCTGACATAGATTATTATTTTATTTTTTTTCAGTTTTATTCATGGGAAACGATTATTTATTTTCATTTTTACCATTATAACCATTTTTTTTCAGTTTTATTCATGGGAAACGATTATTTATTTTCATTTTTACCATTATAACCATTTTATTTATTTTTTCATTTGTATTCATGGGAAACGATTATTTATTTTCATTTTTGCCATTATAACCATTTTTTTTTTCTTCAGTTTTATTCATGGGAAACAATTATTTATTTTCATTTTTACCATTATAACAATTTTTTTTAATTTCATTTTTATTCATGGGAAACAATTATTTATTTTCATTTTTACCATCATAACCATTTTTTTCTTCAATTTTATTCATGTGAAACGATTATTTATTTTCATTTTTACCAGTATAACCTTTTTTTTTTTTTTTTTCAGTTTTATTCATGGGAAACGATTATTTATTTTCATTTTTACCATTATAACCTCTTTTTTTTCAGTTTTATTCATGAGAAACGATTATTTATTTTCATTTTTACCATTAGAACTATTTATTTTATTTTGTTTCAGTTTTATTCATGGGAAACGATTATAATGTTTAATTTTTACCATTATAACACTTTTTTTGAGTTTTATTCATGGGAAACGATTATTTAAATGTTTACCATTATAACCATTTTTTTCTGTTTTATTCATGGAAAACAATTATGTATTTTCATTTATACCAATATAAGTTTTTTTGTTTTTTTTCCAGTTTTATTCATGGAAAACGATTATTTATTTACATTTTTATCATTATAACTATTTTTTTTCAGTTGTATTCATGGGAAACGATTATTTATTTTCATTTTTACCATTATAACTTTTTTTTGTTCAGTTTTATTCATGGGAAACGATTATTTATTTTCATTTTTACCATTATAACTAAACTTGTATTTAATTTGATGCATGTTTGGTACTAAAACGATTTCATGGGAAATAAACTTTTTAGAGCAAATTAACAATTTTAACGGTATTAAATGTAATATATTTAAAATGTACAATCAATGTTTAACCCGGCTAACTCAACTCCACTGAGCGAAATTTAAACCCACTATCACTGATTTTCAAAGCAAGTACTGATGCAGTGCACCACAGATGCCAGTGGGCTGATATAGCAGGGTGTATATTAGTGGTAAAAATGCCATATATTGCACAGTCATTATCCCACATCTGCGGTCCCCTCCAAGGTTTGTCACTGTATCCCATTAGGTTGAGTTTTGTCTTGCCCTGATGTGGGATCTGAGCAGAGGATGTCGTTATGGCTTGTGCAGCCCTTTGAGACACTTGTGATTAAGGGCTATATAAATAAACTTTGATTGATTGATTGAAAGTCAGGTGTAAATAACATATTGTGAGAATTGGTTTGTATTAATAAATACATGTTGAATTGAGAATATAATTTCAACCGAATTTAATCGGGAATTGTTGCAAGATTCACAAATATTAGAGACAAGTATCTAATGTTTTTCAATCATTTCATTTTATAAAAATACTAATTCTAGATTATTTTTTGTATACATACAATATATTTATTATATGTGACAGACTTAAGAGACATCCTTTACACACAATTATCGGGGACAGTGTGCTGGTGTTTACAAATATTTAAAAAAAGACCAGGGGCCGTACTTATCAAGCTTCTTAGAGTGCCATTTTACACTTAAGTCCTGAGAATTTGCGAAATTTAGTCCTACTCTCAAACTTAAGAATAAAAGCTTTTTATCAACGTTCTTAAGTCTAAGAATCACTCCTACTCTCCACGATATTTAAGAGACCTTCAGAGGTGTCTTAAGTGGTTAGGAGTTGCCAGCAGGGGATGGCACTGAGGCGAGAGAGATGTGCGTGAACGTTCAGGGAACGGAACAATGTTTTTGTTTTTCTTGATGACGAGCAGCTGATCAAACGGTATCGTTAAGACAGAGCGGATATTATTTTTGTCACAGATTTAATACTTTTCGATTCCTTGTTGATTTCTGCATGTGTCTGCAGTGGGCTAGTATATATAGAGCCACCCACACCAGTTTCAAATTAGTTGCCTAATTAATGAATTGGAAAGAAAATGTTATGACAGTAGCGTATGTGTGTGGCCGTGAGGTGAGTGACGTCAGTGAGTGTGTGGGCGATAGAAGAGAGGGAGCGGTAGCGTGAGTGCCGGCGGGGACTGGTTTGTTTTGTATTATTTTGTAGTTTATTGTCAAAATATACACTCCCATTGTCCACTTAAATATTTCCAAGATATTTCTTTATTCTTAGACAACGGATTCCCTTCCGTGATTGGTCATTTCTATGGACACAGAAATGACGTCACCTAAAATTCCGTTTACGGCACATAGTAATGTCGTAATTCAGCTCTGAGTGTGACACTTAAGATTCAGTCCTACACTTCGCTGAAAGTGTGAGTAAGACGCTTGATAACTAACTTTTAAGTGCAGCTTTCAGCGAAGAATTTATTTACTCTTAAGTTAACTCTTAGCAGACTTCTTAGGAGTAATTCTAAGAAGCTTGATATGTACGGCCCCAGATTTGTAGAAATTTCTTAAATGGTTTTAGCGTAGTTTTGTGTTTATTTGGAAATGGTCTAAGGCAGGGATATTTAACACTATTGTTTTGGGGGCCACATTTCCAGAAGGCAAAATAACTTCTCCTTCCAGAGAATTAGCATCCTCTACAGCAGGGGTCACCAACGCGGTGCCCGCGGGCACCAGGTAGCCCGTAAGGACCAGATGAGTAGCCCGCTGGCCTGTTCTAAAAATAGCTCGAATAGCAGCACTTACCAGTGAGCTGCCTCTATTTTTTAAATGTTATTTATTTACTAGCAAGCTGGTCTGGCTTTGCTCGACATTTTTAATTCTAAGAGAGACAAAACTCAAATAGAATTTGACAACATAAAGGAAGTAGTTGAAAGCTTCAATAATTATTTTGTAAATATTGGACCAAAATTGGAAGAAAGGATTCCAGACCCAGTTCCAATTGAGGACTATAATGATACCATAGAGCGAAATCCCAACTCCATGTTCCTCAGTAATGTGACACAGGAGGAAATAGTTACAATCGTGAAAAAATGTAAATCTAAGACTTCAACTGATTGTAACGGAATTGATATGGAAACGATAAAAAAAGTTATTGAAGAGATCTCAGGACCATTAGTACCTATCATTTCAAACAGGTACATTTCCAAACAAAATGAAAATAGCTAAAGTTGCACCAATTTATAAGACTGGAGACAAACATCAATTTACAAATTACAGACCTGTTTCTCTACTTCCACAATTTTCTAAAATCATTGAAAAACTGTTCAATAACAGATTAGAAAGTTTCATAAATAAAAATAGAATACTCGAAGAGAACCAATATGGATACAGAGCTAATGTTTCAACTTCAATGGCTTTAATTGAAATTACAGAAGAAATTACCAATGCAATAGATAGTAAAAAATGTGCGGCAGCGGTTTTTATGGATCTAACTAAAGCATTTGACACAATTAATCACAATATTTTAATCAAAAAACTAGAACGATATAGCATCAGAGGGTTAGTCTTAAACTGGATAAGAAGTTATCTAACGAACAGGAAACAATACATGAAGCTAGGCGAACACACGTCTACAACGCTAAATATATCCTGTGGTGTACCTCAGGGATCAATATTAGGACCTAAATTATTCAATCTCTATATAAATGACATTTGTAAAGTTACAAAAGATTTAAAGTTAGTATTATTTGCGGATGATACAACAGCGTTTTGTTCAGGAGAGAACACACAGGAGATAATACAAATAATAACAGAAGAAATTAACAAATTAAAAAGATGGTTTGACAAAAACAGACTATCGTTGAATCTTAGTAAAACTAAAATAATGCTATTTGGTAACAGTAGAAGAGAAAGTCAAACACAAATACAAATAGACGGAATAGAAATTGAAAGAGTAAACGAAACCAAATTTCTAGGTGTAATGATTGATGATAAATTGAACTGGAAATCTCACGTAAAAAATATACAACATAAAGTTGCAAGAAACACGTCAATAATGAATAAAGCAAAACATGTTCTAGACCAAAAATCCCTTCATATTCTCTACTGCTCACTAGTGTTACCATATCTGAGCTACTGTGTAGAAATATGGGGAAATAATTACAAAAGTACACTTCATTCATTAAGGGTGTTACAAAAAAGATCAGTTAGAATAATACATAATGTTGGATATAGAGAACATACAAACCCTTTATTTATTGAATCAAAAATACTGAAATTCCACGACATAGTGAATTTGCAAACAGCTAAAATTATGCACAAAGCAAACTATAACCTGCTACCCAAGAATATACAACAATTCTTCTCAAAAAAAGAGGAGAAATATAATCTTAAGAGAAAAACGTAACTTAAAACATTTGTTTGCACGTACAACACTTAAGACCTTCAGTATATCAGTATGTGGAATTAAATTATGGAATGGATTAAGCAAAGCAATCAAACAATGTACTAATATGATACACTTCAAGAAACTCTTCAAACTTAAAGTGTTTACAAAGTACAAAGAAGAAGAACCATGACAAACATTCTCAATGTATTTCATCCATCCATTCATTCATTCTTAAAGTAATCTTACTTATCTCATCATATGAAATATGACTTACTTCACCAATTATTATTATTAAATTCTTACTATTATTTATTTATTTATTTTTATTGTGATTACTTATGGAGTTTATTGTGAAAAAATTGTGAACAGGAAGTGAACAAAAAGTTTTGCAACTGTTATGTAAAGAAAAGGGGTAGGATTCTTCTTACTCCTTTTCGAACATGTTGAAAAGAAACTGGAAATTGTGATGTATCATGTTGTATGCTTGCATGTTCGAAATAAACTCAAACTCAAACTCATATGGTACAATACAATCGGCAAGATAGGCAGGAGCTTGACCGTGTAGTATTCTATACGTAAGTAGTAAAACCTTAAAGTCGCATCTTAAGTGCACAGGAAGCCAGTGCAGGTGAGCCAGTATAGGCGTAATATGATCAAACTTTCTTGTTTTTGTCAAAAGTCTAGCAGCCGCATTTTGTACCAACTGTAATCCTTTAATGCTAGACATAGGGAGGCCCGAAAATAAAACGTTACAGTAATCGAGACGAGACGTAACGAACGCATGGATAATGATCTCAGCATCGCTTGTGGACAAAATGGAACGAATTTTAGCGATATTACGGAGATGAAAGAAGGCCGTTTTAGTAACACTCTTAATGTGTGACTCAAACGAGAGAGTTGGGTCGAAGATAATACCCAGATTCTTTACCGAGTCGCCTTGTTTAATTGTTTGGTTGTCAAATGTTAAGGTGGTATTATTAAATAGATGTTGGTGTTGAGCAGGACCGATAATCAGCATTTCCGTTTTCTTAGCGTTGAGTTGCAAAAAGTTAGCGGACATCCATTGTTTAATTTCATTAAGACACGCCTCCAGCTGACTACAATCCGGTGTGTTGGTCAGCTTTAGGGGCATGTAGAGTTGAGTGTCATCAGCATAACAGTGAAAGCTAACACCGTATTTGTGTATGATATCACCTAGCGGCAGCATGTAAATACTAAAGAGTGCAGGGCCAAGAACCGAACCCTGGGGAACTCCGCACGTTACCTTAACATAGTCCGAGGTCACATTGTTATGGGAGACACACTGCATCCTGTCAGTAAGATAAGAGTTAAACCAAGACAAGGCTAAGTCTGACATTCCAATACGCGTTTTGATACGCTCTAATAAAATATTATGATCAATAGTGTCGAAAGCGGCGCTAAGATCAAGAAGCAGCAACATAGATGACGCATCAGAATCCATCGTTAGCAATAGATCATTAGTCATTTTTGCGAGGGCTGTCTCCGTAGAGTGATTTGCCCTGAAACCGGATTGAAAAGGTTCACAGAGATTGTTAGACGCTAAGTGTTCATTTAGCTGCTGTGCGACAATTTTTTCGAGGATTTTCGAGATAAACGGAAGGTGGGACACCGGCCGGTAGTTTACCAAGAGATCAGGATCGAGGTTAGGTCTTTTGAGTAGAGGATGAATAACCGCTTTTTTGAATGCTAGGGGAACAGTGCCGGAGGAAAGTGATAAGTTTATAATATTTAACACTGATGGACCTAATAATACAAAAAGCTCCTTGATAAGTTTCCCAGGAATTGGGTCAAGTAAACATGTTGTTTGTTTTGTCCCATTTACACATTTTAACAATTCCTCCAATGTTATTTCATCAAAGAGAGAGAAACTATTTTGGAGGGCGGTATCCGTCGTATATACAGTCGTATTTGTGTTAATAGAACCCAGTTGTAGCTGAGATGCATTGTCTTTAATCTCTTTTCTAATGACTTCAATTTTCTTATTAAAGAAATTCATAAAGTCATCTGTTGAGTGGGTGGAGCTACTGGGAGGAGTCCCTTGTTGGGTTAGCGATGCTACTGTACTAAACAAAAATTTAGGATCATTTTTGTTGAGGTGGATGAGATTTGAGTAATATTTAGCTTTAGTTGAGGTACGCATGCGTTTATACGTTATTAAACTATCACTCCATGCTTGATGGAAAACCTCAAGTTTAGTCGCACGACAATTGCGTTACAGCTTTCTACATGATTTGATGTCCAGTTCAAAGTGTGACATGATTTATTTAAAAATTTGAGAGTTGACTTTTGTATTTTACATGAGTTATTATTTGTACAAACATGGTGCAAAGTAATTCATGATTTGTTAAAAAATGTTAGTGGCTAGCTATTTAAAATGGGATATTGTGATTTCAAAAGACTGTCTTAGAAGTGATCATTTGAAAATGTTCAATTTGAAAAATGTGCACTTAGAGAAAATATAAAAATAAAGTGTTGCATATTGATATTTATCTGTTTCTATATATATTTATTGTGAGAAATCATTAAGATGATCAGTGTTTCCACAAAGATAAATATAATTAATTATTAATAATAAAATACGAGTTAAAGGTAAATTGAGCAAATTGGCTATTTCTGGCAATTTATTTAAGTGTGTATCAAACTGGTATCCCTTCGCATTAATCAGTACCCAAGTAGTAGCTCTTGGTTTCAAAAAGGTTGGTGTCCCCTGCTCTACGGTATGCAATTAGATTTTGGTCAATTTATATTGTCAGAGTGCGGTTTTTAACAGTGACGGGCAGTAACAAGCTACATGTAGCTAAGCTACGTAGCTTAACTACATTTTCCAGTATCTTGGCGTTAGCTTAGCTACTTCTTGAACAAGTAGCTTTTTCTTTAGCTTAGCTATTTTTAGACCCATGTAGCTAGGAAGCTTACATCCAAGCTACAAAGAGAGAAAACGGACTGCGAATCCAGGCCCCCCAAAAATATGGAGAAAATACAATGACCTAGGTAAATAAGAACACCAATACATACGGAGAAAATCCATGATGATTGGTTGGTGTTCGTATGATGAGTCACAATTGGCTAAGGTTAATAAAAAAAGGTAAAGTACCAATGATTGTCTCACACACACACTAGGCGTGGTGAAATTATCCTCTGCATTTGACCCATCACCCTCACCCCTTGGGAGGTGAGGGGAGCAGTGAGCAGCAGCGGTGGCCGCGCCCGGGAATTAGGGAGAAACATTATGGACTGGCCAATCAGAGGCAAGTTAAGACGGCTCATCGAAACCAGGAAGCAAAATCATAGCAGACACGCACTCATGTCACATGACGA
>NC_084735.1:53169267-53269267 GCF_033978785.1 Entelurus aequoreus
ATATAATATATATATATATTATATATATATTATATTATTATATATATATTATATATAAATATATAATATATAGTGTATCTTATTAGTATTGAGATACATATTTAATAGTATTTTCAATAAACCAAAGTGACAAATATAAATATATAACATGGCTCTCGCATTCTATAGGTTTTTTGTGTTTGTTTGCGGCCCACATTGGAGAAAGAATGGATCCCTTTGCCTTATTAACTGTGGCCCCTGCTTAGTCCTGTCAACATTTACATTATGTGTGAAGGTGCAGTCTTTTTTGTTTGCACAGGTGCTGTTGGTCTGTTGGCTTGGTGTTGCGCTCCATCTTCAACAAGTGAAGAAAGTCACTGTGTAGAGAAGACAAAAGCAACAACAACGCATGTCTTATTATTATTATTATAACACTCAAGCATAATAATCATTGTAACATTACCAGCATCTCAGATTTTCACATTTAGATTAATCAATTCAGGCTAGCGACATTAAAGTCTCCTGCTTTGGAAAACTCGGCCTTCCGGTGAAATATGTAAATAATCAATCAATCAGGCGGGGTCCCCCGGGTCACCTCCGACAGGTACAGACAGGACAAACAGTGTGCGACTTTGGCGGATGCAGAGGCAAAACTCAGGCATGGGAAGAGGTCGGAAAAGCCACGGAGAACGACTTCCGGACAGCTTCGAAGGGATTCTGGACCACCAACCGCCGCCCCAGGAGGGGGAAGCAGTGCACTGGCAACACCGTGTATAGTGGGGACGACGTGCTGCTGACGTCGACTGGGGATGTAGTGGATCGGTGGAAGGAATACTTTGAAGACCTTTTCTATCCCACCTACACATCTTCCTATGAGGAAGCAGTGCCTGGGGAATCTGTGGTGTGCTCTCCTATTTCTGGGGCTGAGGTTGCCGAGGTAGTTAAGAAGCTCCTCGGTGTCAGGGCCCCGGGGGTAGATGTGACCCATCCGGAGTTCCTTAAGGCTCTGGATGCTATGGGGCTGTCGTGGTTGACAAGACTCTGCATCATTACATGAACATTGGGGGTGGTGCCTCTGGATTGGCAGACTGGGGTGGTGATTTCTCTCTTTAAGAAGGGGAACCAGAAGGTGTGTTCCAACTATCGTGGGATCACACTCCTCAGCCTTCCCGGTAAGGTCTATTCAGGTGTACTGGAGAGGAAGCTACGCTGGATAGTCAAACCACAGATTCAGGAGGAGCAGTGTGGTTTTCGCCCTGGTCTTGGAACTGTGGACCAACCTATAACCTCTGCAGGATCCTTGAGGGAGAATGGGAGTTTGCCCAACCAGTCTACATGTGCTTTGTGGACTTGGAGAAGGCATTCGACTGTGTCCCTCGGGAAATCCTGTGGTGAGTCCTCAGAGTATGGGGTATTGGACAGCCTGATTGTGGTGGTCAGCTCTCTGTATGACCAGTGTCAGAGCTAGGGCCTCATTGCCGGCAGTAAGTCGGACACGTTTCCAGTGAGGGTTGGACTCTGCCAGGGCTGCCCTTTGTCACTGATTCTGTTTAGAACTTTTATGGACAGACTATGTAGGCGCAGTCAGGGCGTTGAGGCGATCCGGTTTGGTGGCTGCAGGATTAGGTCTCTGCTTTTTGCGGATGATGTGGTCCGGCTGGCTTCATCTGGCCAGGATCTTCAGCTCTCACTGGATCGGTTAGCAGCTCAGTGTGAAGTAGGGCTGGGTGATATATCGATATATCGCGGGTTTGTCTCTGTGCGACATAGAAAATGACTATATCGTGATATTCGAGTATACGTTCTCACGCAGTTCTCTAGCTGCGGGGCATTAAACTGCATGCGTTTCTCACTCTTTCCGGTCTCTCCTTCTCACAGAGACTTTAAAACAAGCGCACCTTCTTACATACGTCACATACTGTCACGTGAGCAACGTCACACGCTCCCGCGGAGCAGAAAGCTAGCGACATGGTAACATTAGCTGTGATGCTAGCAGCTAACGGTGTGGTTTGAGTGGTAATACGAGAGAGAGAAGGTGTGAATCTGGTAACAAATGAAGGAATAATTAATTCCCAAGAAAAACAGCACGGGGTCCATCGTCTGACGGTGGTTTGGCTTCAAGCGGGAAGATGTCTTTACATGTCAACATCTCCGTTCGGTGCCACACCAACTAAATGCAGAAGCAACTATTTCCACATCAACACCGTAGGACATATACTATTTGATATGCAACTCATGTTTATGTGACACGTATTAAAATATCTTGTGTGTCATCATGCACAAAAGTGCCCTTATAGCTTGTTTTAAAATGTCTCTGACAATCTTGCACTTTCTGTTTTGGAAATGAC
This sequence comes from Entelurus aequoreus, assembly GCF_033978785.1. NCBI lineage: Eukaryota > Metazoa > Chordata > Actinopteri > Syngnathiformes > Syngnathidae > Entelurus > Entelurus aequoreus. The sequence continues at coordinate 53,171,595 of NC_084735.1, forward strand.
ATGAATGTTTGTGCCACTGCTTAATAACTGTTTAATAAATACACTTTTGCTAAATTGACTTAGTTGTGTTTTCCCTCTCTGCATTAAAGTTTAAAATGAGCATGTATTAATGCAGTATGAACAAGAATGTTTTAATGTAGACACATAGAATCATCATACTGCTGTGATTATATGCATCAAGTGTTCATTCAAGGCTAAGGCAAAATATCGAGATATATATCCTGTATCGCGATATGGCCTAAAAATATCGAGATATTAAAAAAAGGTCATATCGCCCAGCCCTAGTGTGAAGCGACTGGGATGAAAATCAGCACTCCATGGTTCTGGCCCGGAAAAGTGTGGAGTGCTATCTCCCGGTTGGGGAGCAGATCCTGCCCCAAGTGGAGGAGTTCATTACCGCAGGGTCTTGTTCACGAGTGAGGGAAGAGTGGATTGTGAGATTGACAGGCGGATTGGTGCGGGGTCTGCCTTTATCGATCAGTCGTGGTGAAAAAAGAGCTGAACCAGAAGGCAAAACTCCCAATTTACTGGTTGATCTACATTCCTACCCTCACCTATGGTCACGAGCTCTGGGTTATGACCGAGAGGACAAGATCCCGGGTACAAGTGGCCGAAATGAGTTTCCTCTGTCGGGTGGCGGGCCTTTTCTTTTGAGATATGGTCAGAAGCTCTGTTATTCGGGAGGACATCAAAGTAAAGCCGCTGCTCCTCCACATCGAGAAGAGCCAGATGAGGTGGTTCGGGCATCTGTTCAGAATTCCCCCCTGAACACCTTCCTGAGGAAGTGTTTAGGGCACGTACGACCGGTAGGAGACCACGGGGAAGACCCAGGACACGGTGGAGGGACTATGTCTCCCAGCTGGCCTGGGAACGCCTCGGGGTCACCTGGGGATCCCCTGGGAATGGCTGGACGAAGTAGCTGGGGAGAGGGAAGTCTGGGCTTCTCAGCTTAGGCTGCTGCCCCTGTGACCATACTTCGGATAAGGGGAAGAAGATGGATGTTTTAGCTTTTATATTATCATATTAATGACATTGTGCCGTTAGGGGTGCATGTCTGATGCAAGGGCTGTTTAACACCTTTCTTACGTCACGACTCTGGAGACCGATGAGCGTTGTCAGCAGGTTTAATGACATTCAAAAGGGTGAAACTAAAAAGACAAACAATACAGTCAATATATACATATGTTATGCAAATGTATTCATATATATGCTGTAATGCTACCTTACAAGACATGAGAAGGTAAACAAAGTGAAATTGTACTACGACGCCATCTTAGATGACATCGCAAATTATTGCTAATGAGTATGGCAAAGATCATACATCAAAAATCATAAATTTAGCTCGAAATATTTTAGACAAAAACCAAGTTTCAAAGTTCAACTTATGATACATACCGGCGATGCAACCTTAAACAAAGGATATATGCAGTTTTTCTTCGAAAATAACCACCATAAAGTACGTGCTGGAACCGGAGATTTCTCTGCTTGGCTTATGTAACTTCCGGTCAATACAGTTTGATTCAAAATACACACTTCTCAAAGATGTATTAACTGCCATGACCACATGATGGCGACAAATACACATGTAATAATGTTAATTACATAACAAGCTTATTTAAGCACAACACATTTCAACAACAAGAGTTTACAACTTTTAGTTGTAACAGAACAGACATACTCATGACAATTGTTGTTATTTTTGAGCACATTGTTTGTTTTAAATTACTGGGAATTATAGACCACTGCTGTTCTTTTTTTAATTTATAGTTACTCCTTAGCAGCTAATACGGATATTTAAATTCTGTGCAAAAAGATGGTCAAGCACAGTGATTTTAAATATTTGACACTTTGAAAACCTTCAAAAAACTACTGAATTTAAAAGTACATAGGTTCAGTCTTTATTTTATCGTCGTATTGAATAAGTCTAGAGAATTTGGAAAATTTGTAGATATCGGTATAGACTATTGAACTTCCGGTACTGTGACAACCCTACAACTAATATTTCAATATTTGGATAGCACTACTTTATTAATCCACTCATCACATTCATGACAAAACTTCCCAGACTGCAGAGAGGGACTTCAAATGTCCCACTCTTTTTGTTTTTTTTACACTTTCATGTAACACAAAGTTTGGAATGTGAGGGACTGTTTGTGGTTACTTAAAGGCCTACTGAAACCCACTACTACCGACCACGCAGTCTGATAGTTTATATATCAATGATTTAATCTTAACATTGCAACACACGCCAATACGGCTGGGTTAATTTATAAAGTGCAATTTTAAATTTCCCGCTAAACTTCCGGTTGAAAATGTCTATGTATGATGACGTATGCGCGTGACGTCAGTAGTTAAACGGAAGTATTCGGACACCATTGAATCCAATACAAAAAAGCTCTGTTTTCATCTCAAAATTCCACAGTATTCTGGACATCTGTGTCGGTGAATCTTTTGCAATTTGTTTAATGAACAATGAAGACTGCAAAGAAGAAAGTTGTAGGTGGGATCGGTGTATTAGCGGCTGGCTGTAGCAACACAACCAGGAGGACTTTGACTTGGATAGTAGACGCGCTAGCCGACACTAGCCGCCGACCGCACGGATGATTGGGTGAAGTCCTTTGTCCTTCCGTCGATCGCTGGAACGCAGGTGAGCACGGGTGTTGATGAGCAGATGAGGGCTGGCTGGCGTAGGTGGCGCACTAATGTTTTTATCATAGCTCTGTGAGGTCCCGTTGCTAAGTTAGCTTCAATGGCGTCGTTAGCAACAGCATTGTTAAGCTTCGCCAAGCTGGAAAGCATTAACCGTGTATTTACAGGTCCATGGTTTAATAGTATTGTTGATTTTCTGTCTATCCTTCCAGTCAGGGGTTTATTTATTTTGTTTCTATCTGCATTTAAGCACGATGCTATCACGTTAGCTCCGTAGCTAAAGTGCTTCACCGATGTATTGTCGTGGAGATAAAAGTCACTGTGAATGTCCATTTCGCGTTCTCGACTCTCATTTTCAATAATGAATAAAGCAAAACATGTTCTAGACCAAAAATCACTTCATATTCTTTACTGCTCACTAGTGTTACCATATCTGAGCTACTGTGTAGAAATATGGGGAAATAATTACAAAAATACACTTCATTCATTAATGGTGTTACAAAAAAGATCAGTTACAATAATACATAATGTCGGATATAGAGAACATACAAACCCTTTATTTATTGAATCGAAAATACTGGAACTCCACGATTTAGTGAATTTGCAAACAGCTAAAATTATGCACAAAGCAAACTACAATCTGCTACCCAAGAAAATACAACAATTCTTCTCAAAAAAAGAGGAGGAATATAATCTTAGAGAGAAATGTAATTTATAACATTTGTATGCACGTACAACACTTAAGACCTTCAGTATATCAGTATGTGGAATTAAATTATGGAATGGATTAAGCAAAGCAATCAAACAATGTACTAATATGATCCACTTCAAGAAACTCTTCAAACTTAAAGTGTTTACAAAGTACAAAGAAGAAGAATACTGAATTTATTTAATTCATCCATTCTTTCTCTCAAAATAATATTACTTATCTCATCATATGAAATGTAACTTACTTCACCAATTATTATTTATTTATTTATTTTAATTGTGATTACGTATGGAGTATTTTGTGGATAAATTGAGAACAGGAAGTGAACAAAAGTTTTAGAAACTCTTATGTAAAACAAAAGGGGTAGGATTAAATAAGCTCTGCTTCTTCCTACTCCTTTTCGAACATGTTGAAAAGAGAAACTTGAAATTGTGATGTATCATGTTGTATGCTTGCATGTTCGAAATAAACTCAAACTCAAACTAAAACTCAAGAGGATATAGTATCCGAGGTGGTTTAAAATACAAATCCGTGATCCACAATAGAAAAAGGAGAAAGTGTGGAATCCAATGAGCCAGCTTCTACCTAAGTTACGGTCAGAGCGAAAAAAGATACGTCCTGCACTGCACTCTAATCCTTCACTCTCACTTTCCTCATCCACAAATCTTTCATCCTGGCTCAAATTAATGGAGTAATCGTCGCTTTCTCGGTCCGAATCGCTCTCGCTGCATTGTAAACAAGGGGGAAATGTGAGGAGTCCTTCAGCCTGTGACGTCACGCTACTTCCGGTACAGGCAAGGCTTGTAGTTGCGAACTTTATCGTCGATGTTCTCTACTAAATCCTTTGAGGAAATATATGGCAATATCGCGCAATGATCAAGTATGACACATACAATGGATCTGCTATCCCCGTTTAAATAAAAAAAAATCATTTCAGTAGGCCTTTAAGCAGTTTGCTCATACTAACCCCTGATTTCTACAGGATGCGTCACGGTTGCTGTGCACGATCGCCACCGCTATCTGTCGTTCGGCAATCCCCACAGCCGTTCTGTTGCAACTCTGCCGTGCAGCGAAATAGCACTGACTTTTACGAGATCTTGCAAATCCGCGCATAATCATGTGTTAAAGTAAACACTGATGTAAACACCACGGAACATCTTGAGCTTTGCCGTCCACCAATACCTGCAGCGCGCGTGTCTGTGACGCCATTGATCTGACTTGACTTGTGAAAACATGACAGTTTTGGCTTGCAGAACGACCACTTTATTAATTTTTTTTAGCAAGCAACACAACAGTAGACACTAGGGCTGGGCGATATGGTCTTTTTTTAATATCTCGATATTTTTAGGCCATATCACAATAAATATTTTGCCTTAACCTTGAATGAACACTTGATGCATATAATCACAGCAGTATGATGATTCTATGTGTCTAGATTAAAACATTCTTCTTCATACTGCATTAATATATGCTCATTTTAAACTTTCATGCAGAGAGGGAAATCACAACTAAGTCAATTGACCAAAACTGTGTTTATTAAACAGTAATTAAGCAGTGGCACAATTATTCATGTCATTTCAAAACAGAAAGTGCAAGATTGTCAGAAACATTTTAAAACAAGCTATGAGTGCACTTTTGTGCATGATGACACTAAGATGACATATCAAAACAACACTAAATTAAAGTGCACTTTTTGTACAGAACGCCACTGCAATAGTTAAAAACAAATAAAGTGCAATTTTGTGCATGATGTCACACAAGATATTTCAATAACTGTCAAATAAAAATGAGCTGCATATTAGGAAATCAAATTGTGTATGTCCTTCGCTATGTGGTAGGTTCCGGCGGACGTTATCTCCTTATGTTGTGGACTATTTTTTTCATACAGTGTTGATCTGGAAATCGTTGCCTCTGCATTTTGTTGGTGTGGCACTGAACGGAGATGTTGACATGCGGCGTAAGCACTCTTCATTCTCTAGCGGGTGACTTTTCAAATTATGCTACATATTAGCAGTAATGCTACTTTTTGGCCCACACTTGACAAATTACGGTTGTCTGTTCGACATATTCCCAGTTGAAGCCAAACCACCGCCAGACGATGGATCCCCTGCTGTTTTTCTTGGAAATTAATTATTCTTTCATTTGTTACCAGATTTGCACCTTCTTTCTCTCGTATTACCACTCGCACCACAGCTAACGTTACCCATGTTGCTTCCTCTCTGCTCTGCGAGGGCGTATACGTATGTGACATATGTAAGAAGGTGCGCTTGCTGTCTGTGAGAAGGAGAGACTAGAAAGAGTGGGAAGAGCCTGTAGTGTAATGCCAGCAGCTAAAAGCACCACTTTGTCAACTCGAATATCACGATATTGTCATTTTATACATCGCACAGAGACAAACCCACGATATATCGAGTATATCGATATATCGCCCAGCCCTAGTAGACACACACAACTCCCACAAACCACGCCCATTCTTCCACGCCCCCGGAACAGATGGCATTTGACACAGGACCCCATACAAGGAAATACTGTAGCTGCCTGGGATATGCCTATATATGATTATTTAATTATAGATCTCCAGAATCAGCATTTTGGTCAACAAGGTGAAATGATGTCTGAAAACCTTCAACAAGTTCACTTCATGTCGGTCCCCGCCCATTAGGAGGTTTCAAAGTGTAAAATACGATCCGCCTTGAAGACGTACTATTTTATTTTGAAAGTAAACCGGATAATAATATTTTGTGTTTGTGCATGACTTCCCGTCCAAAACAGGCAGATTTTAGCTGAATTAATCCGCCGTTTAGCTGCGACCGGCAAAAATAGAAGCTCTGCGTATATTTAGCGAATGGTACGGCAACGTACCACAGGCTGTGGAAAAGGACGCATTGACGTGAATAAAAACGGAAACAGTCCGCCGCTGTGGCGATTACGCACCACAGGCCTGATCAGTCTGTGGAAATAAGGGTTAAGTTCCATGTAAACCTGGCATGTACTTGTAAGTTATTGGTACTGAACCAGTGACATCTTACCTTAGCAAGGGTCTCACCAACACGATTATTGGAGAGTTCTTCCAACTTCAGCACTGACTCAATCAGGCAGGGAACCTGTCATAGGGTGGGACAAAAATATATAGCAGAAATTATAATAAACTTTATTGAAATCTAAGTGGATAGACAAAACACAAGGAATATTTCTTGATTGAACGCAATATAATAAAACTTCCATGAGAAAAGCACTAGTAGACCGCAGTAAAAAAAGCCCTGAATCCAGACGGTGATCTGGATCAGCCCCAAAATGCATCCACTTGTTCATTATCCCATTTTTGACTTTTCCTGAAAGTTTCATAATAATCTGCCCATAAAGCATGTTCAGTAATTCTTCGAACCCCTTTAAAAAAATGTCTTTGTTTCATAGCAGCAATTTTCTAGAATCAAAAAAGTTTATTGAATTATCAATAAAGTACATCTAGCACCCCATCTTAACAGAAAAAAACCCAGAAATGTACATAAGTATTCAGACCCTTTGCTCAATACTTTGTTGATGCACTTTTGGCAGCAATTACAGTCTTTTTGAATACGATGCCACTTGCTTGGCACACATATCTTTGGGCAGTTACGCCCATTTGCAGCACTTCTCAAGCTCCATCAGATTGGATAGGAAGCCCATCCATCCATCCATTTTCTACCGCTTATCCCCTTCGGGGTCGCGGGGGGCGCTGGAGCCTATCTTAGCTAAGAAGGCGGGGTACACCCTGGACAAGTCGCCACCTCATCGTAGGGCCAACACAGATAGACAGACAACATTCACACTCACATTCACACACTATGGCCAATTTAGTGTTGCCAATCAACCTATCCCCAGGTGCGTGTCTTTGGAGGTGGGAGGAAGCCGGAGTAGCCGGAGGGAACACACGCAGTCACGGGGAGGACATGCAAACTCCACACAGAAAGATCCCGAACCCGGGATTGAACTCACGACTACTCAGGACCTTCGTTTTGTGAGGCAGACGCACTAACCCCTCTGCCACCGTGCTGCCCTGGATAGGAAGCGTTGGCTTTTATCCAGGATGTCTCTGTACATTTCTGCATTTATGTTTCCCTCTATCCTGATTAGTCCTCCAATTCCTGCCACTGAAAACCATCCCCACAGCATGATGTTGCCACCACCATGCTTCACTGTAAAGATGGTATTGGCCTGGCATTCACGCCAAAGAGTTCAAACTTTGTCTAATCAGACCAGATGATTTTGTTTCTCATGGTATGAAAGTCTTTCAGGTGCATTTTGGCAAACTTTTTACCAAGAAATGGCTTCTGTCTGGCCGCTCTACCCTACAGGCCGTATTAGTGGTTTGATGCAGAGATGGTTGTCCTATTTGAAGGTTCTCCTCTCTCCACAGAGGAATGCTGTAACTCTGACAGAGTGACCATCTAGTTCTTGGTCACCTCCCTGACTAGACTAAGATGAATGCAGCAATGTACAGAGACATCCTGGATGAAAATCAACACTTCTCATCCAATCTGATGAAGCTTGGGAGGTGCTGCAAAGAAGAATGGGCAAAACTGTCCAAAGATAGGTGTGCCAAGCTGGTGGCATCATATTCAAAAGACTTGAGGCTTGAGCAAAGGGTCTGAATACTTATTTTTGTACATGTGATTTTTATTTATTTTTAATTAACTTGCAAACATTTCTGTCAAGATGGGGTGCTGAGTGTACATTAAGGAGAAATAAAATTAACTTTTTAGATTTAAGCAAATGGCTGCAATGAAACAAAGAGTGAACATTTTGAAGATGTCTTAATACTTTCGGTACCCATTGTATATATAGAAGATTAGATATGTCAAAACTGTAGTAGTCTGCTAAGTAAAAAAAATAAAAGCCCTCTACTTGGCAAGCAGGCATCCTTGATTTAATTTGTGTACCCTCTAAAACCATAAATGTTGCCATAAACTTTGTGTCATCTCTCTGCATCATCATATCTATGGCTGACAGAAATGTTGCTGCACTGTGTGGACATTATTGCCTCTCCTGACTTGACAATTTCCTCTTCTTAGTTGGTTACTCTCTGCTGTAATATGGTTCCTATTAGCCTTCTGTTAAATGGTAAATGGGTTATACTTGTATAGCGCTTTTCTACCTTGAAGGTACTCAAAGCGCTTTGACACTATTTCCACATTCACCCATTCACACACACATTCACACACTGATGGCGGGAGCTGCCATGCAAGGCCCTAACCACGACCCATCAGAAGCAAGGGTGAAGTGTCTTGCTCAAGGACACGACGGACGTGATGAGGTTGGTAGAAGGTGGGGATTGAACCAGGAACCCTCAGGTTGCTGGCACGGCGGTTCTCCTTTGGTTGGTTGGAGCCAAACCTACAACCAACTTTTAAAGAACATGAGCATTAACGCCGCATTTTAGAGCAGTCTGTATTAGTTAATTTAACATAAGTAAATAATCAATGTTTGGACATGTGTCCATTGTTTCATGAATTGCCCACTTTCTAATCGTGATGCATCGAAGAATTGATCATTTTTCCCACCTCTACCATAAACGTTACACTACTGCCATATAACATCTTGGACTTGCAACTGTAATTGCAACTTAAAGGGGAACTGCAATTTTTTGCCTATCATTCACAATCCTTAAGTAAGACAAGAACAAACGTGTTTTTCTTGTTTCTATGCATTCTAAATACTAAATAAATGGGGTCAAAAGTCTGCTTACAATGGAGCCTATGGGAGCCGCTCTATTCTGCCTATAAAGCCCTTAAAAGAACATCCAAACACCTCCATTATTGTTTTATACATACTGTCAGTATTTACGTAATGTAGTAACGTGCAGATTCATTACATCATTTAAATTGTATGTATTTTTATAATTTTAAGCATACGGGGCGCATTAATTTAAAAAAACGCATCACGACGTTCGCTTTTTTTTCCAACTACATCACTAATTATTAATTACTGCAGACTTAATGAGAGCCAACAAAAATAATAAAACATCACTTACTGTACAATATCTGCTGTCATTAGGATGTCGACTGATATAATCTTGTAATATTCCCGTTAAAATGAAGAATGACTCATAATCCTCGCCAAGCAAAGGGGGGTGCAACCAAGCGTCTTTTCGTGTCATTTTTTGCCTTTTCCGGGCTTAAATTGGCTGTCAAAGTGTACCAAGTTGTCGAATTACATCCTCACCCTTTTACAATCCAGATGAGAGGCATGATTTATGTTCTACAATAAAACTTCCATGAGCAGAGAGGCGAGAAAGCAGCTGACCAGTCGATATGTCAACATAGGCACGCAAGGGGGCGTCAAAAGAAATCAATTTTTGAATGAATCACAATTTGTACTTGTAACGATTCTTAATTGATTATTTTTTAATCTGTCCTGTCCAGTCACTCGGGAAAATCACTTGTATTTGATCAAAAACGAGTTATTTGATATGAAACAGCATACACTGCATCTTACTCTTAGCAAAATTCAAATTTGTATAATGTTTTTCTTTTTAGATAAGATATAAATTGTATTTACAATAATAATTTAAAGAACTAAATCAAGAGTTCCTTTGGAAGGCAATATTTGAATAAATCACTTCTCTAAATCAAAATGTAGCATTGTACATTGCATGCAAATAAATCATCTCCAACATTGAGATTAACAAAGTGAAAACTTTAAACTTGAGTCTTGAATAAAATATTTCTGTAAACAAAAATGTAGCATTGCACATTGCATGCAAATAAATAAACTCCAATAAATCAATAAAGATAACAAACATCGATAAATAGTAATAACAATCAATCATATTGATAAAGTGCCAACTTAAAACTTGTGTTTTTAATAAAATAATTATGTAAATAACAATGTAGTATTGTACATTGTATGCAAATAAATAAATAAGTAAAACATTGAGATGACTATATAGTTTTATAGTTAGTGGATAAACGCATGCTTTTCCATGAAGTATCCTGGGCTATTTGTTAGTGTGTACTGATTTTAAAGACAATGTACTGTTAATTGCACATGTCATATATCACTATATTGATGATTGTACGCCTTATAACCCCACGAGAGTTTTGCAGCAGTACACACGCGTATGAGCTCTTAGGTTCGTATGTGCAGAGCGACTGCTTTCGTGTTCGCTCTGTGCAAAGTTCTCTTTTTCAATCATTCATAGCATCATCATACATAACATGTGTAAATGATTCCACCGGTAAGCTGCTTTTAAGCAGGACTTTGTTGTTGTTGCGGTCTTGTTTGCCTCGTACAGAGTTGCATTAGATTTTACCCACTCAGCTCGATACTGTTTCAGATGCTGCAATAAGTTCTTTGTACAGCTACCTTTTTTTAAGCAAACTTTGCAGCGGGCAGTCATTTGTTCTACGCCTGTTGCCGCACATCTAAATCACTGACAACATTGAAACAAACGTTTCGCTCTAGTATTAGCATTAGCCATGATTTGCTGGGCTTGTGGATCTCCGCTAAGTAAGCAAGGGGACGGGCGAGGGCTCCGGAAGCTCATCGGGGCAAACACTATGCTGAAGTAAGTAGAGAAAAACATTTACCGTATTTTTCGGAGTATAACTCGCTCCGGAGTATAAGTCGCACCGGCCGAAAATGCATAATAAAGAAGGGAAAAAACATATATAAGTCGCACTGGAGTATAAGTCACATTTTTGGGGGAAATGTATTTGATAAAACCCAACACCAAGAATAGACATTTGAAAGGCAATTTAAAATAAATAAAGAATAGTGAACAACAGGCTGAATAAGTGTACGTTATATGACGCATAAATAACCAACTGAGAACGTGCCTGGTATGTTAACGTAACATATTATGGTAAGAGTCATTCAAATAACTATAACATATAGAACATGCTATACGTTTACCAAACAATCTGTCACTCCTAATCGCTAAATCCGATGAAATCTTATACGTCTAGTCCAGGGGTCGGCAACCCAAAATGTTGACAGAGCCATATTGGAGCAAAAATACAAAAACAAATTTGTCTGGAGCCGCAACAAATTAAAAGCCATATTACATACAAATAGTGTGTCATGAGATATACATAGAATTGAGATGACTTAAAGGAAACTAAATGAGCTCAAATATAGCTACAAATGAGGCATAATGATGCAATATGTACATATAGCTAGCCTAAATAGCATGTTGGCATCGATTAGCTTGCAGTCATGCAGTGACCAAATATGTCTGATTAGCACTCCACACAAGTCAATAACATCAACAAAACTCACCTTTGTGCATTCACGCCCAACGTTAAAAGTGTGGTGGACAAAATGAGACAGAAAAAGAAGTGGCATAAAACACGTCCTAGAAAGTCGGAGAAAGTTATACATGTAACAACTAAGGTGAGTTCAAGGACCGCCAAAATTAGTAGGACAAAACGGCGCTTGCCAAATACTCGCATGTTTAATACAAACAGTGTGATTTATAACAATTAGGGAGGTTTGTGTCATGTTTGTCCTCCTACAGAAACCATATTAAAACAAAAAATAATTTTTTTCCCCCTCATCTTTTTCCATTTTTCATACATTTTTAAAAAAGTTTCAGAGAGCCACTAGGGCGGCGCTAAAGAGCCGCATGCGGCTCTAGAGCCGCGGGTTGCCGACCCCTGGTCTAGTCTCTTACGTGAATGAGCTAAATAATATTATTTGATATTTTACAGTAATGTGTTAATAATTTCACACATAAGTCGCTCCTGAGTATAAGTTGCACCCCCGGCCAAACTATGAAAAAAAACTGTGACTTATAGTCCAAAAAATACAGTATTTAAAAAAATTAAAAAATGTTAATCAAATTTATCAATAAAATTGCCCAGGCCTAGATTCAAATGTACAACAATAAGAAAACAGAGATGGACATCACAGTTATCATAATCAGCTCATTTTTAAATGTTACATAATTTTTTTTTCAACAGACAATTAACATTTAAAAATTGGTACCATGGAGTACAAGTATCGATTCCCAGGTACCGGGAATTGGTACCATATGGGTTCAACTGTGAATGGAGCCCCTGCCTATTCATCAAAGGTCAACCTTTGGAACATGCAAATGTTTCCTCTTTGCTATTTCATTGCAAATTAAAATCTGATCTTAATTTCTTTACTCTACATGTTAAATAAATATATTATGCATGTAAACTTGGAAGTAAATGTTTACATACTACATTACTCAGAAGGCTTAGCACCATAGAGAGAGACAGGAAGTAGGTTTGAGCTATGCTGGGGGACTGTTTGAGTAATAAATAGTTGATATATTGTTGCACTATTTCGTTCCAGTTTATCTACACAAGAAAAAAAAACTAATAAACAAAATAAGTTTTGATTATAGAGTTGACGTGCGCATTTGAGCACTGTTCAGAGACAAATTATATTAGCAAAAATGACGCCGTTTGGCCAAAATATGCAGGAACGTTGTAGGCATTAGACAAAATTGTGAGGATGTGCATAATTCACGGGAATTGGTTGAATTTACAAGAAATGGTGCGATCACAACATGGCAAATTCCTTGAGGGGCTGATCTATAACAGGATAGAAAAAACACAGTTAACCCTCGTCAGTCATCTACTCTGTAGATGTCTAGAAATGTCTTCGAAAGACTTTCCCAACTTTGATAAATGTACAATTCTGCTTCTTAGAACTTGTGTTGCATGAACAAAAAGTATGCCCTTATTGAATTGAATTTCATTCTGTGTACCATGATCTTTGTGAAATCAACATGTCGAGTGAATACCTCCACGCCAGTCTGTTGAAAGTGTTGCATCAGCGGGATGACACCGTTGACTTTGTTTCTGATGGAGAACATGCACTCATTTTGTGCAGCTGCAATCTCTGACATCTGGGAGAACAAAACTTTGTGCTTGGCTTTAACGGCTCTCAGTCTGTCCAGCATCATGACGGGGTTCTCCTGCAGGCACAGTGCAGTTGACAGAGTAGTTGCATAGGGGACAAAATGAAAACACCACCTTTAATGTAGTGCATACTTTCTTCTGAGAGATCCACTGACTGGCTACAACTTTATGACCAGCTCTGTCCAATCAGGTAGTAAAATGAGGTGACCATAACAGAAACAGATGTCAGTAGTATTACACCCTCAGTTTATTTGTATGTTACTGCAAACTTTTACCACAAAAATCACATTCTTTTATTCATCCTTCAGTTGATTAATCCTGCAGTGCCCACAAGAACCATCTACTCATATGGGCCAACAACAGAAAACATGGAGGTGGAAGCATTCTGCATGGGGGATTTTTGTCTGCTAGGGGTACAGGAAGACTTCACCACTTTGAGGGCCCATTTAGGTCATCTGACCACAATCCCACTGTAAATCTGTGAAAGGATTTTAAACTTTGAGTTGCGAAGCGACAGCCTTAAAACCAGGGATATCCCGAAACAACTTTTTTACTTTCCAATACAGATATTGGAGCCTTGAGTGTTGGCTGATACCGATATATTGCTCAGTTACAATAACAGCACAAAATACACTTTTATTATTTTGTAGAGTGGAATGTCAGAAAATAACAAGTGAAATTAGTCAAAGAACAATGATAGTATGAAAAACCCTAACCTATTTATTAACGGTCTTGAATGGACTTATCCTGTCTTTAAATTGAACTGCAGTGGAAATTGTTTGAATGCTATTCTGGGCAGAGCTATTGAGTAGCTGCTAGCTCCTGGCAGCCTAAAGCCACAGCCTACCAAGTTTACTTTTTGTAAATGACTTGACTAAAAGAAAACAAAAGACCCACCATGTGTGCTTATTGAAGTACATTTAGATGTTAACTGGCTGTCCAGCTTTGCACAAATAAACATGCTGCAGGACAGCTTGTAACGGAATTTATATCAGACATTTTATAAGCACGCTGATTTTAGGGCTGAGTATTGGCAAGGACTTCATGATACTTGATACTACATGATTAATACTACAGTGTTGCAATTCTTTGATATTGGACGGCGTGGCAAAGTTGGTAGAGTGGCCGTGCCAGCAATCGGAGGGTTGCTGGTTACTGGGGTTGAATCCCCACCTTCTACCATCCTAGTCACATCCGTTGTGTCCTTGGGCAAGACACTTCACCCTGGCTCCTGATGGGTGCTGGTTAGCGCCTTGCATGGCAGCTCCCGCCATCAGTGTGTGAATGTGTGTGTGAATGGGTGAATGTGGAAATACTGTCAAAGCGCTTTGAGTACCTTGAAGGTAGAAAAGCGCTATACAAGTATAACCCATTTACCATTTACCACATTGCAATATAATGCAATATTCTACATTGTTTTCTGATAAATGTTAAATACATCTTAAAATACACGTTGTATATATGTACAGTAAATCAGTGGTCCCCAACCACCGGTCCGTGATGCATTTGCTACCAGGCCGCAGAGAAACATTAAATAATTTATAAACAACTTCATTTTCTCCGACTTAACTTTCGCATGTTCCACGAGACACACCAATAAAGCTTGTTTATACATGTACAGTAAAACTCCTCATAGGAATTTGCCATTTGTTATAACTTTGTGAGCTGATACAATGCACATTAATGAACATATAAAATATAAATGTGACAGATTGTAGCCAAAGTCTGATTTCCATATGCAGTCTCCAGCAGGTTGATGGTCACCTGCTGGGGATCTCATTGCAAAGAAACAAGCCAAGGGCTCCCACTAATTCAGTGTTATAGTGAGTTGTATTTCCCATGCACTTATTTTTGCTGTATTTATCTGGCACAGGTGGAAAGCCGGTCCCTGAAAATAATGTCTACATTAAATCGGTCCGCGGTGCAAAAAAGGTTGGGGACCACTGCACTAAATGACAGTAATACTACATTTGATAAACTGAGTCAAAGAAATTATTATACCATCGCCTTGGCCTACTGTGCACTGAAGTAATATCGATTGGATACTAATGAAAATGCAAATTAAACTCACTTTGAGTAATACTTCAAATCCCCCATCTTTCCTATGGTATTATTCTAAATGTAAACTGTAGTTTAGTGATTACCTCTGAGAAACACCCATTCTCTGCTGTGTGGTTGATGAGCTCCAGCTTGAGGCGGTTCTCAATGTAGTCCAACTGAGCTTCCGACTTGGAGAACTATAATGACACCATGTAGATTTGTAGGTAAATTAACAATAAAACGTTTTATTCTTAACATGCACATCAAAATAGTCGCACTGACAAGGGCTCCAAGTCAACAGAAAATAAAAGTGTGAATTTATTTAGCGCCCTGCGATAAGGTGGCGACTTGTCCAGGGTGTACACCGCCTTCCGCCCGATTGTAGCTGAGATAGGCTCCAGCGCCCCCCGCAACCCCGAAGGGAATAAGCGGTAGAAAATGGATGGATGGATGGAATTTATTTAGCCTGTTTCATACTAGCACAATTTTGGTAAACACACAAGTCAAGATAAGAATGGTCAAGATTTGGTCATGATTACCTAAAAATAAGGCTGGACAAATAATCAAATTTTGATTTTGATTATGGCTTCTCACAATTATGAAAATATAATAACCGGGGGGGAAAAAGCGATTAATGAGCCGCACAACGTGCATGCAAATTCCGAAGCTTGTGACGGTGAAACAGACGAGGAGCGAATGAGTAAAAAAAGAGCATGTCTACTAGAAGTCTGGAATGTCACCATGGTTGCTACTTTTTATTTGACACAGCACTAGTATGCCTAATCAATAATCACTAAACTCAACAAAAAAATACAGCAAATGATTTCCGCTTTCACGTAACCGCGGATGGAGTCACATAATTGGCCAATAAAACGGAATCCGCTGATAAACCCAAAATAATTTAAGGTAAATTGACATAAATGTGACTGAAATGTTGTCATTGGAAAATAATGTATCCGGTAATACTCATTTATCCCCAACATGCTGTAATGAAACGACTGGAACTGTGTGATGCATAACATTGTATTGTATGCATGATCAAAATAAACTGAAACTGAACTGAACACAATAGACCGCTCCGTACGGAACTTGACAATGTTGAGATGGTCACTTAAAACAGCGACTAAACTACAAAGCCAAAGCTAACAAGAACAATCCATACATCCACAATACATCTCATCTGCTTGTGTTGTTGTCAACGACATCATCGATGTAACAATAGTGCACAAAAGCAGTCGCAACTTGAGAGGCGCTTTGTTTCTGTTTTTTTAACAGCCTCAAGTGAGTCGCCTCTTTACATGTCAAGCAGCAATACAACAGAACAGCGCACTTCCCCCTTCACAATAATAGCGCAGTGCGCCACATCTGGTCTGACAGCGCTAACAAAAGGAAGGTTTCAAAAAGTACCCTACACAAGCATATTTGCACTTATTGATATATTTAAAAAATTATTATGCTTTGACCTAAAATACTGGTCAAAATTGTCCAAAGATGTATTACACTAATAAATGTGAGGATGTTTGCATTTAATTAAGAATATTTTTAGTCAATTTCATTTGACACATAAAGCACCCCTCTTATGGTGGTAAAGTAAGTTTAAAAGGTAAAAAAACTGAATTAAAAACAATGTAAACTGAAAATCTAAACGCTATTGTTTTTTTACATTGATATTGTTATTTAAATGTTTTGTTATAACTAATATTGTTTTACTTGGTGTGGTTTATTCGTTACTAATTTATATTTAGGTTTTTAAAACTAAATTTAAAGTTGAGTTTAGTTTGTACAATAAATACTAATGTTTTCAAATTAATGAATAATTGTGTAATTAATCATGATTGCAATATCAATCAAAATAATTGTGAGGATTATTTTTGCTATAATCGTCCAGCCCTTCTGAAGGAGGGAAGCGTGCTGTGCTGTTGTTCACAGCTGGACGAGTAATGAGGTGACTCACTTCAGCTATTAAAAAAATTTGAGCGTCTTTCAAGTTGCAACTACTGTGGTTCACAACAACCCAAGCAGATGAGATGTGTTATGGGTGTGTGGATTGTTCTTGTTAACTCAGTGGCCTAGTGGTTAGAGTGTCCGCCCTGAGATCGGTAGGTTGTGAGTCATACCAAAGACTATAAAAATGGGACCCATTACCTCCCTGCTTGGCACTCAGCTTCAAGGGTTGGAAATGGGGGTTAAATCACCAAAAATGATTCCCGGGCGCGGCCACTGCTGCTGCCCACTGCTCCCCTCACCTTCCAGGGTGTGATCAAGGGTGAAGGGTCAAAATGCAGAGGGCTGTCAGAGTTAACGCATGTGATTATCACAAAAAAAGATTGCTTTAACCGTGTATAAACGTAAATTAATTACGCAATTTATTTTGACGGCCTACGCTCCTTCAACTATAGTGGAACTGCATTTTTAGGAATTTCACAATTCCTATGTAAGACAAGAACACATGCGTTTTCTTTTTTTAATGGATTCTAAGTCTAAAATATGGCACGTTCTGGGTGGCTAACAATGCAGCTAATGGGAGTACACTATTCCGCCCATGAAGCCTTCTAAAAAAACATCCAAAAACACCACCAATACTCCATTTATATCTTGTAAACTGAATATTAGACTTAGAAAAAAAACTTTAATGATCCACAAGGGAAATTGTTCCACACAGTAGCTCAGTTACAATGATGGAAAGTGTAAGGATGGAAAGGACAATGCAGGTATAGACTAAATATAGCGATATAAAATATAACATATACGTAATATTTACATAATATATGTACAGTATATTAAATATACTGATATATTATATTATATTATGTCTATATCATATATACAATATATAACAATTACCATGTACAAAATTACAGTATATGTGACAGCTGCAGCATAAAATAGAGAGTATTATCCAAGTATTAACAATACAGTTATTGTAATGGCTAACCCTGACAAACTATTTTAGTGGTGCCGGGATCACAAAGAGCTAACTATCTTATGCTGCTATATTGACATATTGGGCCGGTGAGCTTCTGCATTGCCTATGAGCTGGTGAGAGTTAATTCTAGATCATAAATCCTGCCTCTCATCTTGATAAAAGAAGGTTGTGGCCATGAACCGAGAAGTTGGTAATCGTTGACCCAAAGATGGCGAGAAGGACACGAAACAACACTTGTTTACAGCCACATTTTTTTAACCTCTCGGTGGATTATGATTAATTTGTCGTCTAAATGGGAAGATAAACATCCCGTGAGTCGGCATCCCACTGAGAGCAGACATTGTACAGTAAGTGATTGTTTTATTGTTTGTAGTATGTTCATTTTTGTACTTGGCAATACTGCTACTTGATGCTTATTGTTAAACTAGAGCTGGTTCTGTTAAGCACACAGCCTTTATAATTTGTAGATCATCCTTTTTATAACAAAGTTAAAAAAAGATAAGGTTCTGAATCATAGTTTTCCCAAAGCAATTGTTGTTGGCGTTAATGAAGTCTGCATGATTAGTAGTTGTTGTTGAAGAGAAAAGTTAATGTTGTGATACATCTGTAAAAGTAATACTCTGCGGTATGCTTAAAACGACCGAAATACATATATATTACATATTATGAATGTCCCTGTTAATACATCACATCAGTGACGTGCGGTGATGTTCATGGTTGGTGAGCAGTGTTGGGACTAACGCGTTACTAAGTAACGCCGTTAGTTTCGGCGGTAACTAGTCATCTAACGCGTTATTTTTTATATGCAGTAACTCAGTTACCGTTACTGCATGATGCGTTACTGCGTTATTTTACGTTATTTTTATGTAGTATCGGCTAGAAACATAAGATCTGAGTGTGTTTTATTGGGGCGCTCCGGTGGAAAAGAAGAGGCGTGCTTTCCCCCACCCACAGAAAGCACGCCTCCCCGCAGGGGAGACGTTCCTCCAGAGACGTACTTCGGGTCTAATAACCTTCACTTTACCCGGAAGAGGGTCTTTACAGCTGAGGGTGAATGATGAGCCCGGCGGTTTGTTGCAACTTTGTGACTTTATTGGACGCAGCCATCCACCAAGCTAGAGCACCTACACGCACTCACTGTCGCCGCTCCCTCACCTCTCTCGCCCACTCACTCACTGACGTCACTCACCTCTCATGCTGTCATATCTTAAAGGGCCACACACACACACACACACATACGCTACTCTCATAACAACTAACAAGACATCATGGCGAAGCCAGAAGTCGAGTTTTTTAACATGGAGACATTCTCAATACTTTTCTTTTGTCGAGCACAAAGAAAATAACATTTTAGTTAAATGTAAGTTGTGTCTTGGATCAAAGATCATATCTACTTAGAGTTAAAGTTAAAGTGCCATTATGTTGCAGCTATTTAAAATAGTTTTGTAAATTTTTTCTGGCCTGAATTAAATTGGCCCTTTGAAACATATCTTTGTCTTTGTGTGTTGTATGTAGACCACATTGCTTTCTGAGTTCAGTGATACAAATGCATGTCAAGTTGATCAACAGATTGTATTATTCTCCAGTGCAATAACAGTACTGAAATGAAGGCTAAAAGGGCATTAATGGGAGCCTTAAAAAAAGGGGAAAATAAGAAGTAACTAAATAGTTACTTTTCACAGTAACGCATTACTTTTTGGTGTAAGTAACTGAGTTAGTAACTGAGTTACTTTTGAAATAAAGTAACTAGTAATTGTAACTAGTTACTGGTTTTCAGTAACTAACCCAACACTGCTGGTGAGGCACTGACTTCATCACAGTCAGATTTACAAACATATGAACCCTAAAGAGTATCTTATTTACCATTTGATTGGCAGCAGTTAACGGGTTATGTTTAAAAGCTCATACCAGCATTCTTCCCTGCTTGGCACTCAGCATCAAGGGTTGGAATTGGGGGTTAAATCACCAAAAATGATTCCGGGCGCGGCGCCGCTGCTGCCCACTGCTCCCCTCACCTCCCAGGGGGTGATCAAGGGGATAGGTCAAATGCAGAGGATAAATTTCACCACACCTAGTGTGTGTGACACTCATTGGTACTTTAACTTAACTTTAAAGGCCTACTGAAACCCACTACTACCGACCACGCAGTCTGATAGTTTATATATCAATGATGAAATCTTAACATTGCAACACATGCCAATACGGCCGGGTTAACTTATAAAGTGACATTTAAAATTTCCCGGGAAATATCCGGCTGAAACGTCGCGGTATGATGACGTATGCGCGTGACGAAGTCAGAGTAACGGAAGTTATGGTACCCCGTAGAATCCTATACAAAAAGCTGTTTTCATTTCATAATTCCACAGTATTCTGGACATCTTTTGCAATTTGTTTAATGAACAATGAAGGCTGCAAAGAAGACAGTTGTAGGTGGGATCGGTGTATTAGCAGCGGACTACAGCAACACAACCAGGAGGACTTTGTTGGAGAGCAGACGCGCTAGCCGCCGACCTCACCATGACTTCCTACGTCTCCGGGCCGCCAAACGCATCGGGTGAAGTCCTTCGTCCTTCTGCCGATCGCTGGAACGCAGGTGAGCACGGGTGTTGATGAGCAGATGAGGGCTGGCTGGCGTAGGTGGAGAGCTAATGTTTTTAGCATAGCTCTGTGCGGTCCGGTTGCTAAGTTAGCTTCAATGGCGTCGTTAGCACAGCATTGTTAACCTTCGCCAGCCTGGAAAGCATTAACCGTGTATTTACATGTCCACGGTTTAACAGTATTGTTGATTTTCTATCTATCCTTCCAGTCAGGGGTTTATTTTTTTTGTTTCTATACGCAGTTAAAGCACGATGCTATCACGTTAGCTCGTAGCTAAAGCATTTCGCCGATGTATTGTCGTGGAGATAAAAGGCACTGAATGTCCATTTCGCGTTCTCGACTCTCATTTTCAAGAGGATATAGTATCCGAGGTGGTTTAAAATACAAATCCGTGATCCACAATAGAAAAAGGAGAGTGTGGAATCCAATGAGCCAGCTTGTACCTAAGTTACGGTCAGAGCGAAAAAAGATACATCCATCACTGCCTCTCAAGTCCTTCACTGTAACGTTCCTCATCTAAGAATCTTTCATCCTCGCTCAAATTAATGGGGTAATCGTCACTTTGTCGGTCCGAATCTCTCTCGCTCCATTGTAAACAATGGGGAATTGTGAGGAATACTAGCTCCTGTGACGTCACGCTACTTCCGGTACAGGCAAGGCTTTTTTTTTATCAGCGAGCAAAAGTTGCGAACTTTATCGTAGATTTTCTCTACTAAATCCTTTCAGTAAAAATATGGCAATATCGCGAAATGATCAAGTATGACACATAGAATGGATCTGCTATTCCCGTTTAAATAAAAAAAAATCATTTCAGTAGGCCTTTAACTTTACACATACAAACTGAAGCACACCAAAAAGCACATTTAATAAAAAAAAAACTTTATTATGGTCTTACCTTTACTTATAAATGAAGTCCATACGCCGCTTCTTCTGAACAAAAGCATCGATAACTTGTTTATAGAAGTCTTCCTTATCCTTCTTTAGTTTTAAAAGTCTCTCTGTCTCGATGGAGATCTTCCTTTAGTTATTACCTCCTGCTTCAATTGAAAGTCCAGTTTAGAAAACTGTTCTGCCCTCACTATATGTGTTGAGGTTATACAGCTTGGCAGACAGCTAACAACCAATCCAGGACGTTCTAATAAAGTTCCAAAGCAGATGAATCCATTTAGGCTCTTTATTGTTGTTGATCTTGCTTTGTCTTGCACTGGACTTTTATTTATTTTTTTGTAAAACTGAAATACACACAATGACAATGTATAAGCTATATGATTCAATCAACACACTGAAATGTAATACACAATATGTAAACATCAGCTCCACACAAATACACAGCACCACCATCAAACAAACACTGTTGAGTGCTGAAACTATTTCTATGGTGGATAGGGTTGGGTATCGAGTATCGATTGGAACCGGGACTAACTTTCCGATTCTCCCGGTATCGTTCAAAAGTTTACATTTCGATTCCTATTTTCGATACCCAGTCCGCCGACCGGGAAAATTTTTTAAAAAAATATGTCTGCCAAACCGAAAGAAGAATCTGCTGAGCACCAACGAAGAAGCGCCCACCGCCGGAAGTGTTAGGATAGCCGAGCGAGTCAGTCAAGCTCAAGCATGGATAGCGGGCGTCGGCGGTCGAAAGTGTGGCTTTACTTTACAAAAAAAAAATGAAATAACCGCGAAATAACAGAGCTCCATGTCCATCAAGAAACGAGTGGAGAGAGAGCTGCAGATGTACCAGGACGTTCCACCGATACTTATGTCTGACGACCCTGCTGCATGGTGATGGTCCGGTGGAACCAACAAAAGACGTATCCTTTGCTGTCAGATCGCGCTTTCTCCTATGTATGCGTTCAAGCTTCTTCCACACCCAGCGAACGTGTATTTTCCACAGCAGGAGACACTATCTGTCCAGAACGCTCACGCATCCTGCCTGAGAAGGCGGATATGGTCAATTTCCTAAACAAAAACTGTCTCTGATTTTATACTGTACCTGCTGCTAATCTGGACTGGGTTTTGCAAGTTGTTTCTTATTGTTTATTTGTTTTTCTGCACCAGGTTAGCTCATCAGTGGGAGCACGGTAACATTTTTAAGTACCTTCAGCATCATACACTTGTGTGTGTAAATGTGTTTTCAAAAATAAAGCTCTCTTGAGGAAAGTGTACCCCTGGGAAAATGTATTCATAATTTATAATATTTATATTCAAGTTCATAGATTTGATATTTATATTCTAGTTGAAAACAGCCCTGTGAGGAATTTATAGTAAAGTTCATAAAAAGTTAATAGAATTAAAATTGATGGAGAATGTCAGACTTTTTCATTCAGAAAGACTGTAGCTCATTTAAAATATCCTAAACTTTTTTTTGACCCTGCCTCTTAAAAGAATCGGAATCGAGAATCGCCAGGAATCGGAATCGAAACAAATCAATCAATCAATCAATCAATGTTTATTTATATAGCCCTAAATCACAAGTGTCTCAAAGGGCTGTACAAACAAAGAATCGGAATCGTTCGAATTCAAACGATACCCAACCCTAATGGTGGAAATACACGACCGGCAGCCATTTTAAGTCCTCAAACATCCATTAAATTAGTGCACAAAAATCGTTTTTCAATACACATCTTACTATCAAATTTAGCCACTTTCCACCTTCAGATTGAGCCACATAAACATGTTAAACAGTTTACTTACAGACTTATCTTTTCCAAGGCTTGTAAGAGGTAACGCAACTTGTCTACTTCTTATTGTCTCATGAACTGAACTAACATCGTAAACCAGAAGTGCCCAAACTGATGACGCGCAGCATTTTCCCATCGCCACAAGGTGTCAGTAATAGTCCACAATCAAACGGGCATAACAAAAACTGTTTTATTTTAGATATGTAATCCTCCATGTTAAAAGTTCAGGCGAGAGGAAAAATAAACGATCACTGCTAACAGTTGCTGCTTGTTGTCACTTCTTCTGCAGCCGAGTAGTCGCAAGAATGATCTCTGGTATCACTACCGCCCTCTACCACCAGGAGGCGGGATTACTGCGAGCCTCACCCAGTGCGTCTTCGCAGCCGTTTTATGATTGCTCAGCACAAGAAATATGTTACACACATACAGTTGTTGAAAAAATACACTGTACATTATATACCTCAGCTAACGAAATAATTCATATAAATATTCATATAACTAATTCATATAGCAATACGGTCTCACTGCACAGCAGGCCAGCAGTTAGCCGAGTCATTGCGCAATCCATGGTGAGGCTCAACTGGCCGGTGACTCACCGCAAGTCTGTTCTCAGTATTTGAACGGCAAATGTGAAAATTCAGCGATTTTGAATAAAAATAATCTAAAACTGGTGAAGTTAAATGGAAAATAACTTTATAGTATAATCACTGGATACATATAACAATTAATTTTTTTTTTTTTCTTTTTACATTTTTTTTCTTTCCATGATGGCACGTGAGGCCCCGCCTCACCTGCCTCCCCTGACTGTACGTCACTGCATTAGATATATACTTAGTGTGTATATAAAATGTTGATTGAGGTTTTTTTTGGAACGCTTTATAGGCAAAATAACCAATCGGCTCTATTATAAGCAGACTTTTGCTAACGTATTTTTACGAGTTAGAATGAATAAAAAAAGAAAAACGTGTGTGTGTTTGTCTTACATAAGGATTATGAATAATGGGCAAAATTCCAATAACATATGTATTTAAAATATTTGTTGCAGATTAACCTACGGCCGCTGAGAAAGGTCCCAACAATTGCAAACAGCACAACAAACGCGAGCGCCACGACACAACAACTTTACGCCACAACATAATTGTAAAAGCCACAACAAATAAAAACACCACAACATAAGCACAACCATGTAAAGCGACAATGGAAGTGAAAGCTGACCAAGTGTTGCTGACGGACCAAGTGGCTGAGGCGGAAAGCTGAAGAAATGAAAATGAAGTTGGAAATGTAGGCTATTGTGATTGAGACTTTTATTAGTAGATTGCACAGTACAGTACATATTCCGTACAATTGACCACTAAATGGTACACCCAAATAAGTTTTTCAACTTGTTTAAGTCGGGGTCCACCTCAATCAATTCATGGTAAAATCAATTCATGGACACTTTGTGTCTGGCGTAAACGATCAATGACAAAATGTGTTCAATAAAATTTCAATTTTCCACCTCGGCCAATTGGTCTGTCTACATCACTTGGCCTGCAGTCACTTCAGTTGTCGCTTTCGATAGTGGTGTATTAGGGCTGCAACAACTAATCAATGAAATCGATTAAAATCAATTCTAAAAATAGTTGGCGATTAATTTAGTCATCGATTCGTTGGATCTATGCTATGCGCATGCGCAGAGGCAATTTTTATTTATTTACTGAGAAACAATAATCAAAATAAGTATGGTGCCAGTATGCTGGTTTTTTTCCAATAAAATACTGGAAAGGATAGAAATGTAGTTTGTCTCTTTTATCCGATTATTAATCGAAGTAATAATCGACAGATTAATCGAATATCAAATGAATCGCTAGTTGCAGCCCTAGTGGTGTTGTGGCGTTTACAAGTTGCAACTGTTGTGATCGACCTCGGCCACCGTAGTTAGCTGATGGCCAACAAATAAAAGCTGTGAAGACAGAGAAAAAAAGATAGAACTGTGCAGCTTGGTCTTAAAACAAAAAGTTTTATTTCCACGGCCGCTTTATGAGGTGGAAATAAATGACATTGTCAATGTAGAGTGTCTGTGTCACGGTATGTAACGTCTTCAAAACGCGCGAGAATTTGAAAACATGGTAGCTGCCCACAGGGATCGGTAGAATTACGTGCAAAAGGGAAATCACAATAGAGAAAGTTGTATTCAAAGGTTGCATTATACTCACCATGACCTCCAGCTTTTCTACTATTGTCTCCATGTCGAAATGTTATTTATCGCCAGTTACGTCCGTCACGTCTTCAATAAAGTGATTGTACTTCGTTCTTGTCTTGCGAGTCTTCTTCCTCTTTGATATTTATTGGCAATTGTTAAACCAACACTAAGGTGAATTACCGCCACCTACTGCCTAGAGTGTAAAACTGTCACAATGGCTTTTAAAACAACATGTTAATGACAAAGCACATAAGTAAATAAGAGCACATGTAAAACAAAGAGTATACTTAAAAAAAGTCAGTCTTAGACAGGTTATTTAGCTGTCAAAACTCGACCGCATTTGCCTTCCTTCTCCTTGTTCTACTTTTTCTTCTTCTTCTGCATTTCTCGCGGCGCATCTGTCAAATCTAGATTAGAAGGGATTAGATTCTCCCCACATGAATCCAGTTCTATTAAATATCCTTATTCGACTGGTTATCATTTATGTAGGCCTTAATGTCATTAAAATCATTATTATAATATATATACAAATGTCGCCTGAATGACTGACGTCACTTCCGCTTAGCATTTCCGGTACAGTTGAGTTTACTTTCCACTAGCCTGGTGACTTGCCAGTCCTGAAATCCATGCTTCTTTTCAATTGCCGCCTTTTTACTTTCGGTTTTCAAATCACAAGGCGCTGTAGAAAAAATATGAGCACCACTTTGTCCCAGAAGATGGTGTGGGTGGATCTTGAGGCAAGTAAGAACAGCAGAAAAAGCAAAGAGGCATAATAATGTTTAACGACACGATGTGTGAACGTTAACATTGCACGACTAATATTGTTGTCTTCATCTTTAACGTAAACTTGACACTTTTTGATTGATTGAAACTTTTATTAGTAGATTGCCCAGTACAGTACATATTCCGTACAATTGACCACTAAATGGTAACACCCGAATAAGTTTTTCAACTTGTTTAAGTCGGGGTCCACGTAAATCAATTCATGGTAGGCAGGCATTGTTCTGTTATTATACAGAACGTCTAAGCATTTATACATCGGTTTGTTTTAGCTTGCTTACAAACTGGAAAACTATTTCAAGATAGGGGCCATTGTATTTGTTCAGTATGCGTACCACCGTGGAAAAACAAACGTTATACTGTTTACTCAATTTGTACAGGCGTACTGGAGATAAAAGCTGCAGGAGCTTTGAAAATATATCGGTAAACACACAAAAAAAACACCTTCAAAATGAGTGTTTTTTACGTGAAGGTAATATAATTGTAAATGGGTTATACTTGTATAGCGCTTTTCTACTTTCAATGTACTCAAAGCGTTTTGAGACTATTTCCACATTCACCCATTCACACACACATTCACACACTGATGGCGGGAGCTGCCATGCAAGGCGCTAACTAACCACGACCCATCAGGAGCAAGGGCGAAGTGTCTTGCTCAAGGACACAACGGACGCGACTCGGTTGGTAAAAGCTGGGGATCAAACCAGGAACCCTCAGGTTGCTGGCACGGCCACTCTCCCAAATGCACCACGCCATCCCAATAATATAATGTATGAAAGGATGTATATAGTGTAATATATTTGGGATGGTTGTAATCTTTTTGATGACTGTTAAGTATAAAAAAGTTAAAGTACCAGTATCACACTAGGTATGGTGAAATTTTTCTCTGCATTTAACCCATCACCCTTGATCACCCCCTGGGAGGTGAGGGGAGCAGTGAGCAGCAGCAGTGGCCGCGCCCGGGAATCATTTTTGGTGATTTAACCCCCAATTCCAACCCTTGATGCGGATTGTCAAGTAATGGGTCCCATTTTTATAGTCTTTGGTATTACTCGGCCGGGGTTTGAACACCCAACCTAGAGACACGGACATCAGCGTGGATCTACGGGAGCTTTATTTTTCAACTCACATGTTGGCCCTGCGATGAGGTGGCGACTTGTCCAGGGAGTACCGCGTCTTCCGCCCAAGTGCAGCTGAGATAGGCTCCAGCACCCCCCGCGACCCCGTAAGGGACAAGCGGTAGAAATTGATGGAAGGATGGATGTAAGCAAATGCACCGCAGCGTCAATTCCGGTCTTTCAACAATCGCAATTTGTTCGGAATCAAAATATATTTTCATTTATTACATATAGCCTATTATTTGCACAATATTAACAAGTAATGCACACGAAAATTCGGTTGTCTTAATTAAAAACCGAAACCGGATGTTGTGATGAGTGACGTAGCTTACCCCAAAGCTCTAGGAAATAAATCACATTCAGGTCGCATTGCGTTTATAGACTGCAGTCACATTTGAAAAAGTCAGATTCCAATTGGATTCAGGACTACCTCCTGATGTGGCCTGAATCTGACGCCAAAAGATCAGATTTGAAGCACTTTGGAGCGTTTGAACTTGCAAAATAAAAATCAGATTTGGTGTGCAGTGGAAACGAGGCCACTCTGATTGCGCTTAAAACGTCGAGTGTAATTATGGAAAAGTGTGAATTGATGTGATCTTTTACCTCATCCTTTTTGTTATCCTTTGTCTGTATGAACATTAGTGTAAAAAGTTACTTTTTTGTCATCTCCAATAACATGCATGCAAATGACTCATGTGTTGTTTGTGTTCTCCAGATGACAGGCTTGGACGTGGACAAGGACAAAATCATCGAAATGGCGTGCATTATTACAGACGGCAACTTAAACATTTTGGCTGAGGTAGTAACCCCTAAAAAATGCTGTGACTGCTGGTTCTCTTTATCTTCCTTTTAAGACAGTTTTTTTTTTGTTTGGCAGGGGCCCAACTTGATTATAAAGCAGCCTGATGAACTACTGGAGGCCATGCCAGAGTGGTGTCAGAAGCAGCACGGCATGGTAAGCTAAGTGGGTTGCAAACACTCCAGTCAAATGCTGCTAAAGTCGAACAGTTTGGAGTCCTGAAAAACAAAACATGCATTAAAAGTTGTAACAAAAATTTGGATCTCAAACTGTCAGTGGGATGTCTGCAAATCTCATAAAATATTAGCTCAATTATCTGTAAAATTATATCAAAATTACCTATAAATACCTGTAAGTCTGTGTTTTTCATTTTGCTTTTGTGCAAAACATTACACAAGGAAAATATAACACAGTAACATTATTCAATGCAAAAAGTATAACAAAAACACCAGCGGCTAGCTTATGTGTGGTTTAACAGAAAACATTTGTTTTACAATTGTCTCTATTTTCACGACGACTAAGTTTGTGTTATAAAAAAATGTACTGGCCCGAATAAAATGTTTGGTCTTTACAGTGGTCACTCACCCTGTCTCATCCACACGTAGGCGTAGGCAGCGCGTGCACACATAAAAACAGTCCAAGAGAAGCAACAAACAAGTTGCAGTCATGCTGTTGTTAAGATGGACTATACATTCAATGACAGATAAGACTAATTATCCAAATCGCTATTATTAGCTAACAACACCTAAAGCTAATGCGCGTGCAAGCCTTATACAGTTTATGTACTAGACTAGTGTACGTCATTACATTCTCGAAGTCGTAAGAGGGCGGAATATACTGTGTAAAATACATTTAAAAGTTAGCGCCCTCTAGGCATTTGTGTAAACAGTCACTTTAAATTATTTAATTATAACAAAACATCTTAAACAACAACCTTTGATTTCTGAATTGTTTTCATTTGTGCAATTTGCTTGTGTTTATGAGTCCCTCTAGGAATCCCCAATCACGCCAATTCACACAAATGTTACCAATACCCGCAAATTTTGCACAGCCTCGCAACTTTGTCCAATTCCTGCAACTTCCCAGCAAATTTTGGCCAATCAAAATTGTCTCTTGAGCTACGCTTAAAAGCCCATATCAACTTGTCTGATTAAAACTTTTTTGTTTCTTGTGTAAACGAAGGAGGGACAACAACGTGTAACAATATATCAACTCTTTGTTGCTCAAACGGCACAATTGTCACCTCCCGTGTAGCTCAGACCCACTTCCTGTTCCTGTCTAAAGCGCTAAGCCTTTTGGGTAATATACAAACACTGACTTTCTAGATTACATGTATTTACATACATTTTTTATAACATTTATTTATCCATTGTAAGACAATTAGGAACATAGCTAAGAGGCAGCATTTATCATTTGTTGGAGATGTTGATGTGTGAAAATAATCTCTCATTTATCAACAATAATTAGCGCTGTAAATTGCTCTCAACAGTCAGAAATGCTCTTAACGTGCGGGGTAAATGTGTTGGAACATAAATGAATGACAAACACAGAGAATGTCTACAACTTTTGGACGACAGAGCAGACAGCAGACAATAAGTGTCATGCGGGGTTCGCAGCTCACTACGGTTCGTTCTCCCAATGCAAACGGACTACTCTGGACAAGGCGTGCAGGTAAAAACATGATTTAATCTTGAACTCAAAGTACTACAAAAACAGAAAACAACACGAAGGCGAGCGTGCCTAACGCACGCAAAAGCTAAGGCAAAAAACTTAGGACAACACCGATGCATCGGCGCATGCGTCGAGCTCATAGAGCAAAACCCTGTGTCGGTGCGCGTACCGCGTTTAGAAAGTCACGTGACCGATCATGAGCTGTCTCGGTCACGTGACCGATACGCGAACTGTCGCACTGACGCCTCCTTTGTGCCCTGTGAGCGGGTCTTTTCTACAGCCAGAGAAACAATAACTAAGAAGAGAAATCATCTAAAATGTAATACATTGGAAAAAACTGTTGTTTTTTTTAAATAAAAATGTGTAAAAAAAATAAATAAAACATTCCCAGTCTACAAGCATCCTCATTCTCAACACTTTCTCTTAGATTTCCATGTTATGATACATGTTCACATTATTTATTGACTGTATCTAAAAAAGATAAAAATATATTTTTATTTAAATGAAGATATGAAATAATCCTAAATGAAATACAATGACTTGGTTTATATTATTGTATATACCAGGTCATAAAATCAGTGTCAGTTGAGTCGGTCCATAGGTTGCCTGTAGGGATTTTTAATGTCCAGCAGATGTCAGTATTTAGTGACACACTATCGCCACAGTATCAATATAGTTTTGCTATGTGTCGAAACGCTTCATGACGCTTCATCAACCCATCACTACATGAAACTAAAAAACTCACTAAACTGTGGCTTGAATAAACAAAACTTACGTGGCATGGCATGAAGCATGAAAAGAGCAATCGCAAGAATATCAGCATGAGCAGAGCATGAAAAGAACATGTACAGAGCAAATACAGAGTAGTGTCACCAGGACGACTAACTGGCAAAACAGGCTTAAATAATAGTCTCTGATTAAAGCAGGTGCGTGAGTCAAACACATGAGACAGGTGAACTAATCAGTCATCATGGAAACTAAAACAAACAAGGGAGCGCAAACAGGAACTAATTGGAGTTTTAAACCGAAAATAACAAAAAACATGATCCAGACCACAGATCATGGCAATTAGTAAGTCTTTGGTGGTGTTTCTTTCTGTAATTAGAAGTTTTTATGACTATTATTATTCATAATTACTTTAAAACAGAACAGTATTTTGACAATGAACGCTAAGTATGTGCTTTTGCTGCAATCGAGTCTTTGCTTTTAAGTCTGTGTGGTTTAAAACGAGTAAAACATCAATACAGTATTTGTTTTCCAATTGTTGTTGAAATCATGTGCTTTTTGTGGTTAAGTTAAAAAGATCACTTAAAACATTGTTAACAAATTCATAGAATCACAAGTTTATTTAATGTTATTGAGGTAAGAAAAAAGCCTCAGAACATTGCAATTTTAGAGGCAACTTTCTGAAAAAGCTGCCATAAATTCAGTCGTTTACAAAAAAGCCAGCGAAATCCTGAAGGGACGGATCATCATTTACATGCGTGCATAGGCACAAAGCTTTACGTCGCAGCCTGGTAAAGCCAAACTTCTGTTTTCGTATGTTCCACTCTTCGTAAAGGAGACAGTTTTCGCCAATAATTTGTCCCAGTTTTCTTATACCGTCTCTCTTATCGGATGGCCAAACATTGTGTGTGACAAACTTTGTACCATTCTGCGAAATCTGGTGATTCAGTCTCTGTGCGTTTTTTGTATTGAGTACAACTGTAAAATAATCCACCATGGGCTCAACGAAAGTTGTGAGTGTTAACTAGGGTTGTACGGTATACCGGTATTAGTATAGTACCGCGATACTAATTAAACATATTCGGTACTATACCGCCTCTAAAAAGTACCGGTACCCCACCCCGCCGCCCCCCGTCGTCGTCACGTTGTGTCATTGCTGGTTGACGAGCATGTTTGGCAGCGCACAATCACGGAGTACTTACAAACAGACAAGGTGTGTATACAGAAAAGGGAGAACGGATGCATTTTGGCTTAAAAACTAATGATAAAGGTGAAGTTATAACACTGAAACGCCCTCAGGAACAACAGTATTTATGATGAAATGTTCTTTTCTCAGTCAGGATTGACTCAGGCTGTACGAGACAGTAAAATCACATTGGAACGAGCAGAGAGTGAATTTCTATCATTCGTCAGGCATCACACGCCACCTGGACAGTGCCCCTTAGCTGGTGAGCTG
The DNA here is from genome assembly GCF_033978785.1 of Entelurus aequoreus. NCBI lineage: Eukaryota > Metazoa > Chordata > Actinopteri > Syngnathiformes > Syngnathidae > Entelurus > Entelurus aequoreus. Next base: position 53,203,805 of record NC_084735.1, read on the forward strand.
CTTTCTGCTGCAGCAGCAGAATTTTATCTTTGGTTTCTTTTTTTTATGCATCATTATTCCTTTCTGTGCAGGAAATTCTGTGCATGCCGACAAACGGTTCCTGAACAAATATATGCCCCAGTTCATGAGTCACCTCCACTACAGAATAATTGATGTCAGTACCATCAAGGAGCTTTGCAGGTGATTGTGATGTTAAAATATTTTATCATGTTCATTGTGACAAGTGACACTATAATTGGAAAGCTTTTAATTTGTTGTTGTTTAACTTTTAAGGAGGTGGTTCTCAGTGGAATATAAGATGGTGCCTCACAAAAAGGCAACCCACAGGTAAGAAATAACTCATGCTGTAGTAACTAAGTTATTTAGTGCTCGGAAATATGCATATTAAAAATCTTGGCACTTAAAAAAAATGAAACCAGGATGCAGAGAGGGTAGGCAATGTGCAGGTAAAAAAAATATTTTTTTACAATGGAAAAAATAGGTCGCACTCGCTTGGACAAAGCAATGGAACCTGGGTGAATAAAAAATGTGGGCAGAAATAGAAAATTAGAGCCAGAGACAAAAACGCTCTTGTATGTAGCAAAAACCAAACCTTATACATCCGCACAGTGTACAACGAACCGACGTTGTCCAATGGACGGTGCCGGTTAAGACGCATAAGATACCTCCTTGGTTATAATCCGTAATGAAAGTGTGTCTCCTGATCTTCAATCAGCAACAGGTGAGAGAGTCAGTGCTTTGAGCAGAGGTTCAAGAAAACAGTAAAACATGCCAAAACAGGTCGTGTAGAATGAAAAATAAGAACACAGGGCAGGGAAAATTGCTAAAATACAGAAAAAGGAGAGAAAAAATCATTGCGCTTCAACACAATAAACCTTATTAGCCACCTGAAAAGCCAGCATTGCTACGATTAGGGATGGGTACCGAATTTCATACATACATAGGTGCAGCCCGAATTCCATCGGTACTACCGGGTACCCATTCACGTAAAATCAAAAAGGTACCATATTCCGCTACCTTTGTTGCACGTAACTTTATGTTCGGTTGCGGCGCCGTCACCGGATCAAGCGCTTAGCGGACAAATAAGCACTCAGAGTGGACTTAAGATAAAGTTACAATTTTCCATGCTATTAAAAGCAAGAAGAAGGCACAATAAAGGAGCCCCCATTGACTCGATTTTTAGATGACTTGTGTTATTCATTTCAGAATGCAGAATGTTACGTAAGGATTGTGAATGATCAACAGCACCTTTTTTTTTTTGCATATTTCCAGTATCACTGATCTGCTGATTGTTGGTAGAGTGCTGATCCCTTCCCACTGTGACGTCATCAGATTCCGAACGTACGCAAATTGCCAAAGGCATTTAGAGTGGAATATTCAAAATGACCGTCTGAAATTTTGGCATTTTGTGGAGGTTTAGACGACATTTTCTCATGTTTTACAGATTGGAAATATAATTGGATATATTTTAACGGATAAAATGAAACAGCATTTATTTTCCTATTATACTTGTATGTTACCTGTGTAATAAACAATTTAAGAAATAAAACATAAATAAGTTGCTTCGGTCTTGAGAAGCAAGAAGTTATCTGTATTGGTATTCGCTTGAAAAAGAAAAAATATTGCACATCCCTTGTCAAAATATGAAAATAGTGTTATTACAAAAGTGCAAAGACTTTCCATATTTGTCCCAGTATTGGAAAATTCAAAAATGTACCGGTAATGGGATGTTTTAGATGCTCTTATTATTCAGATGTCATTAGTTTTGTAATTGCCCAACTAGTATACATATGTTTTGTGGACTTGGAGAAGGCATTCGACCGTGTACCTCGGGAAGTCCTGTGTGGAGTGCTCAGAGAGTATGGGGTATCGGACTGCCTGATTGTGACAGTCCATTCCCTGTATGATCAGTGTAATGTCAGAGCTTAGTTGCCAGCAGTGAGTCACCCCGTTTCCAGTGGGGGTTGGACTCTGCCTTGGCTTCTTTTTATCACGGATTCTATTTACAACTTTTATGGACAGAATTTCTAGGCACAGTCAGGGCGGTGAGGGGATCGGGTTTGGTGGCTGCAGGATTAGGTCTCTGCTTTTTGCGGATGATGTGGTCTTGATGGCTTCATCTGGCCAGGATCTTCCTCTCTCACTGGATCAGTTCAACGGATGAAAATGAGCACTTCCAAGCCTAAGTCCATAGTTTTTGCCAGGAAAAGGATGGAGTGCCATTTCCGGGTTGGGGAAGAGAACCTGCCCCAGGTGGAGGAGTTCAATTACCTTGGGGTCTTGTTCATGAGTGAAGCAAGAGTGGATTGTGAGATTGACAGGCAGATTGGTGCAGTGTCTGCAGTGATGCGAACCCTACATCAGTCTGTCGTGGTGAAAAAGGAGCTGAGCCGGAAGGCAACGCTCTTAATTTTCGGGTCGATCTATGTTCCTATCCTCACCTATGGTGATGAGCTTTGGGTTATGACCGAGAGGACTAGTACAAGCGGCTGAAATGAGCTTCCTTCGTCAGGTGAGAGGGCTCTTCCTTAGAGATAGGGTGAGAAGTGCTGTCATTTGGGAAGAGCTCAGAGTAAAGCCGCTGCTCCTCCACCTTGAGGGGAGCCAGATGAGGTGGTTCAGGTGTCTGGTCATAATGCCCCCGGACGCCTACCTAGGGAGGTGTTAAAGCGCATCCAACCGGTAGAAGGCCATGGGGAGGACCCAGGACATGTTGGAGAGACTATGTCTCCCAGTTGGCCTGGGAATGCCTCGGGATTTGCTGGGTAGAGGGAAGTCTGGGCTTCTCTGCCTAGGTTGCTGCACCCGCGACCTGACTTCGGATAAGAGGAAGGAGATAGATGGCTACACTGCAAAAACTAATATCTAAGTAAGATTAAATATCTCAAATAAGGGTGATATTTGCTTATTTTCTGTCTGATACGATCATTCTTCTCACTAAGCAGATTTTATGTTAGTGTTTTACTTGTTTTAAGTGTTTTAGTCCTAAATGATCACAGTAAGATATTACAGCTTGTTGCTGAGATTTGATGAGCTATATTGAGTAAAACATGCTTGAAACTAGAATATCAAGTGTTGCAAAGCTGTGTCATCAACACTCACAAGTATAAAACTACCTTTTTAAAGTAATCAATTCTGATTTCAAGCATGAAAAAAAAAATCATGACTTTGACACAATCGTGTCTCATAATTAAAACAGATGACGGCCAAATGGACTTTGCTGTTTTATTTTCAATGAAAAAATAGAAAATACGTACTCAATATAGTAGTACAGTTGGCACAGTACAGTAAACTGACAGTTACAGTAATATTTAAACATTTAACATGTGACATTTCTAACAATTTTGAACAGAAATAGTTCATACACATTCAGATAAATTCTTCAAAATTACAATTAAAAATTTTTTGGCCGGGAGCCGGGCTGTATATATGCGCTCTAATTGACTGAAAGAGCACGCACTTGGCGCGATGATGTCATGTTATCGATGGAAAAATGCATTTTTAGATAATATGATTTGCCTGAGCAGCAAGGAGACCCAGAGAGTAACAAGCGGTTGCCTTGTTGCCTTTCCATTTAGAACAATACATTAGTTTTTAGTATAAGTAAATGTAATGCCTAGTGCATATCATTATGTCAAGATAATGGCACTAGCATTTACTTAATTTAAGAATATTTTTTAACATATTGAGCAAAAAGGTCTCTTTTTTTTTTCTACCAAGAAAAGTGCACTTGTTATTAGTGAGAATATACTTATTTTAAGGTATTTTTGGGTTCATTGAAGTTAGCTAATTTTACTTGTTTTGGAAAGTCTTGACAAGCCAAATGTTCTTGTTCTATTGGCAGATAATTTTGCTTAGTTCAAATAAAATACCCCTCATTTTTGTATTTTGTTTTCTTGTTTTTGAACACTAGAACCTTTATTTAACCAGATAAGAAAACCCATTGAGATCAAGATCTCTTTCACAAGGGTGACCTGGCCAAGAGGTCAACAGCACATGTCACAGAGCAGTTTCAAAATAAATACATTAAGACATACATTTTAAAATACATAAGAGAACTGTAAAACAACAGAGATTTACATCTTTAAAAACACAGGCACTGTGCAAACGTCTCTCGCTGTTTGTCCCTCAGGACAGAACGGAAGGCTCCAAATGGAAGTAGTTCTGTAAGTTTCAGTTTCGTCTGCAATTCATTCCATGCCATAGGGGCAGCAATGCCAAAAGCTCTTTTGCCAAATTCAGTCCGTACATGAGGAACAGTTAAAACATACAAATTGTTAGAACGTAATGCGTAAGAGCTGCTTTTTCTTTGTAACAGAGTACACAAGTATGGAGGTATTAAACCTAAAAGAGCCTTATAAATTCAAGTCAGACAATGTGTGTATCTGCGTGCACTCAATGAAGATAAGTCTGACTTCATATACAGTTGACAATGGTGGGTGAGACTACGACAGCCAGTAACAAATCTTAGTGCTGAATGAAAAACAGTGTCCAAGGACTGGAGGCATTTAGATGAAGCACTAAAATAAAGCACGTCTCCATAATCAATTACAGGCAAGATAGTTGCTGTCACCAATTTCTTTCTGACTTTAAGAGAGAAGCAGTTTTTATTTCTAAAAAACAAACCAAGCTTTACCCTAAGCTTAGAGACCAAGTTGTTAATATGGGCTTTAAATGAAAGCTCCTGATCAAGAGTAAAACCCAAGTACTTGTAATTTAAGACCTGCTCTATAGGGTTTCCATTTGATGTTACAATATTTGGAATATTTTCCAGTAGCACCCTTGAATGAGAGAAAACCATTACCTTGCTTTTATCTGTATTTAAAACCAATTTAAGATCAAATAAGCGAGCCTGGATGACATCAAAAGCAGCTTGTAAAAACTCAAAAGCCTGAGTGATGGAGGTTGAACAGCAATAAATAATGGTGTCGTCTGCATAAAAATGGTACATTGCATTTGACAAATTATTACAAAGATTATTTATGTAGATAGAAAATAAAATGGGCCCCAGCACTGACTTTTTGCAGTGTAGATAGATAGTTATGTAAATGGTAACATATTTAATTTTCTTTTTCAGAGCCTTGGAGGACATCGGCGAAAGCATTAAAGAGCTTCAATACTACAGAGACAAGATCTTTAAAGATTCTGGTGAGGAACACCACAAGATTGTTGACAATGGAAACAGTAAGAAGACATAAGTGCTGTGGCTTCCTCCACAATTGGAGGATATTTCTGCTTTTGATAAAACACAATAAAAACCTTTTTGTTACCAATTTTCTGTTAGGAGTTCCAAGTTTCTTTTGAGCTTTAAATAATAGACATGATTTAAACCAGTGGTTCTTAACCTGGGTTCGATCGAACCCTAGGGGTTTGGTGAGTCGGGCTCAGGGGTTCGGCGGAGGTCAAGACACACCCGACTTACCGTGTAAATAAAAACTTCTCCCTATCGGCGTAAAACGAATACGGCAACAGCAGAAGTCAGACTGATTTGCAGGTGTGTAATTTGTTGTGAGTTTATGCACTGTGTTGGTTTTGTTGTTTGAACAAGGTGATGTTCATGCACGGTTCATTTTGTGCACCAGTAAAAAAACATTGTAACACTTTAGTAGGGGAACATATTCACCATTAATTAGTTGCTTATTAACATGCAAATAAGAAACATATTGGCTCTTAACTAGTCATTATTAAGTACTTATTAATGCCTTATTCGGCATGGCCTTATTATAACCCTGGCCCTAACCCCCTAACCCTAACCAAATAACTCTAAATTAAGTCTTTGTTACTTAGAATATGTTCCCCTAGTGTCCAAAACACTCTAAATTAAGTCTTTGTTACTTAGAATATGTTCCACATACTAAAGTGTTACCAAAAAACATATAACTTTGTCTTGAATTTGAAAAAAAAAACATATTTTTTTTCACTAAAGAAGGGTTTGGTGAATGCGCATATGAAACTGGTGGGGTTCGGTACCTCCAACAAGGTTAACAACCACTGATTTAAACACAAAAAATAAAACCCTAATTGGAGTTTTAATCTGTTAAACAAATGTTGAACATGGAGTTTAAAAGATAATTATCAATTACAATACAATATATGTAAAACAGACATTGAAGCAAAATATCCCGTAAAAAACTGCCAGAGCCAAAATATTTGTCCTTTTCCTTCTTAATCTTTGACACGCAATAACTCGTTTCAGAAAATGTTTACTTTGATTGCACAGAATCCTTAAAATAGCCACAAATGTGCGAGTCGGCCTACTTAAGCCATGTTGAAGCCATGTTTACATCTGTAACACTACAGTGCATGTGACATCATGTCTGCATACAGGTCAGGTTGCATTCACTCTAGAAATCCAATATTTTCAGTAATGTGAACGGCCACATAAAAAGATCAGATTTGACAAATAATTTTATGAACCTTTATCGATGCAATTGGAAAATTAATCAATCAAAGTTGACTTATTTAGCCCTTAATCACAAATGTATCTAAGGGCTGCACAAGCCACAACGACATCTTCGGCTCAGATCCCATGTCAGGACAAGAAAAAACCAATGGAAACAACATAAACCTCCCCAGTGTTGGCGCTAGGAATTTTCCAAATGGGGTCCCAGGGATAGGGTTGCAAAATTGTGGGAATATTCAAAGTCGGAAACTTTCCATGGGAACTAACGGGAATATATGAGAATTAATGGGAATAAACATTGAATGCAACATGCTAGATCTTGCAGTATGATTATTAGCTAAAACAACCTGATTTAATGCAAATTCAGTAGAATTTCAACCCTGCACTGTGCATTCCTCCATCACATGTGAAGTGCATTCTTCCATCACATGCACAGATAATTCCCAGCATGCTACACACTACAGCAGGGCTATTGAGGCCACTCTAGTATTTGAGCCCAAGGACTTCATCCAGTCAGGTAAGTGTTGATGATATTACTGGGGTAAATATATTTGACCTATGGTATTTAAGTTTAATAGAGGTGTAATTGCTTGTTACTGTATGACTGTAGACTAGGCTGACCATATTCTGAAATCCCAAAAAGAGGACACATATATGCGTGCCAAGGCCGGGAGTAGGTGAAAATTTGCCAATGATACTCGAACTTGCTTTATAAAATTTTTTTTTTAAATAAAGCATTTTTTCTCCTCTGTTGACAGCAGTGTTGGCGCTAGGAATTTTCAAAATGGGGTCCCAGGGACCCCATCAAGTCATAAAAATGGGGTCCCACAGTAAATTTTTGGGGTCCCACTTTTTTGTAAGCGTTTTGAAAACAAATGACAAATGTATGCATTATCCTGTTATATCTCACATTCTATATTGTGTTTTGGAAAAAGGTTGTCATAAACGTTACTTAATTCATTAAAAAAAATAATACAAAAGAAAACAAATGCATATACATATGTAAATATATTCAGTTATAAACATTCATTCACTTTCTTCTTTCCTTCATGGATCTAAACTTTACCGCTGCTGGTAGTTTTTTCTATGTTTTTATTTAATAAGTTGTAGGTGTATTTATTTCAGTATAAAAGTGTAAAAGGTGTTTTGTTTTGCCTGGGTCATGAAATGATGATAATGGTGTGCCAGGGCATACATACATTTGATATTTAACGCTTAAATCTCTCGACTACTTTGGATCTATTTCTCATTTCAAAATGTTTTAGTTTTTTTTATGTTGTTTTTTTTTTTGTTTTCCGCCCTTTTTTGTCAAACAAAACTATGTTTTTTATGGCAAACACACAAAATATGCAAAATCTTCCACCAAAAATATATTTCAAAGTGGAATATTTGATGTGAAGTAATCGGAACCTTTGATAGGTCAATAATTCATAATAACATTGATTTTGATTCAATATTATGTTTTGAGCAATGACTGTTTGAAAGAAAAAAAACAACTTTGTTTTATTAGTCAACATTGCAACTTTTTCTAAATTACATTTCACCTTTAAGCTTTTTTATTTCACTTTTGTTATGTTTTTGTTTATGTTAATAGTATTTTTAGAATGTGCCCTGGGCCTTTAAAACATTAGCTGTGGGCCACAAATGGTAAAAAAAAATGTTTTAAATTAATAATCTGCGTCCTTTCTGATTTCAATGCGTTAAAAAGACACAAAAAGTGCGTTAACGCCAACACTGCTTGACAGTATAACAAAATAAGTCACACTTATATTCTGTAACGTTCACAGTTTCTGAAAAAAAAGTGCAGAGGTAGAAATATTCAAAATAACCTCTTGTATATAATGTAAACATAAATAATGCCTCAAAACAAGTTAATTAAATTGAAACAAAAAACAGCAGACGAGCTCTCGCCCTGCACAGCTGTTTTGTGCTTTGTAGTGTCGATATGGGCTTGTAGATCGTTGGCCCCTTTATTTGCCACAGATATATACGTTGCTGCTTTGCACACAGTGCATTCTGCTTCCCATGTGTCATGGCCAGGAGGGCATTTCTTGTTCTCATGTCTCTCTCTCTCCACTCACTAGCTCTCTCGCTCTGTGTCTCTGCCCCTCCCTCACGAATGTTGCTACGTGCGCGCACCTTCAGTTTTTTTTTTTTAACCCTTTCTTAACTTAACCCTGGACGTACGTTGAAAATGCACGCAACCCTAATTCAAAATGCCGGACATTTGAGGCATTTAAGAAACCCCGCCCGGACACCCCGGACACCCCCGCAAAAGAGGACATGTCCGGGGAAAAGAGGACGTATGGTCAGTCTACAGTGTAGACTACTCCAGCAGACTTCCCCTCAATCCAGCTAGCTGTTCCTGTACTTGTTAAGTGATTTTGGGGCCAATATCTCTAGCTAGCTAGGTTTATGTACCACCACAGTCTCATAATGAACCGAAAATATTTCTCCTTTAGCCATGATGCTAATTTTCTCTATGTTAAATCCCATTCATTTATGCTAACAATGTTAGCGATCAGAATTGATCTTTTATGTGATCTGTAAAGTTCAACTAGCAAATACTAAATCAAAACGTGCAGTTTCCTCTGCCTTCTGTTCTGCTAGCCATTCTGTTGTCATACAAGAATGTAGGTTATAGTTTGATTTAGCATGTTGATTGAGTGTTCATTTATTCATCTAGCCTATTTCTATTCATTTGTCCATCAGTAAAATATTTTTAAAGACTACTCCAAATGTTCAGCTGACTATTTATATCTGTGTGTGGCAATAAATACAAACAGAATAATGCCACGTACACTATCTGATGTGTGGAGACATTTCACCCCAACCAATGTAGGCGGAAAGGCTGTGTACATTTGCAAATACTGTGCAAGGAGCTACGTCAAAAATGCCACAAAGATGCAGCAAGTGCCCAATAATATATAATTATTGTAATTCCCCATTAATTCCCATATATTCCCATTAATTCCCATGGACAGTGTCCAACTTTGAATAATCAAAAAAATTGTCAATATTTCCAAACTTCCCGAGCTTAACTTCCCGTAGTAAATTTCCGGAAACTTTCTGGAAATTTACCGGAAACTTTCCACCCCTTTGCAACCCTACCCAAGGACCCCCATCAAGTCATGAAGTCATAAAAATAGGGTCCCACAGTAAATTTTTGGGTTCCCACTTTTTTGTAACCGTTTTGAAAACAAATGATAAATGTATGCATTATCCTGTTATATCTCACATTCTATATTGTGTTTTGGAAAAAGGATGTCATAAACGTTACTTAATTCATTAGAAAAATAATACAAAAGAAAACACGTTTTTATGCGTACGTAAATGTATTCAGTTATAAACATTGATTCACTTTCTTCTTTCCTTCATGGATCTAAACTTTACCGGTGCCGGTAGTTTTTTCTTTATTTTATTTAATAAGTTGTATGTGTATTTATTTCAGTATAAAACTGTTGTTTGTGCGTACGCACCAAACAAGAGTTCAGAGTATTTGGCCTTCTTGGATACCTTGAATGGGGTCCTGTATGGGGCGCCGGCAGGGGATTCCATAGTCTTGCTGGGGGACTTCAACGCGCACATGGGCAATGACAGTGATACTTGGACTGGCGTGATTGGGAGGAACGGTCTCCCTGATCTGGTGGATTGTTGAACTTCTGTGCTAGTCACGGACTTGCGATAACAAACACCATGTTCAAGCATAAGGATGCTCATAGGTGTACCTGGTACCAGAGCACCCTAGGCCAAAGATCAATGATCGATTTTGAAATCGTATCAGCTGATCTGAGGCTGTATTTTTTGGACACTCGGGTGAAGAGAGGGGCTGAACTGTCAACTGATCACCATCTGGTGGTGAGTTGGGTCAGATGGCGGGGGAAACCTCTGGACAGACCTGGCAAACCCAAGCGTGTAGTGCGGGTGAACTGGGAACGTTTGGAGGAGTCCTCTGTCCTGAAAGACTTCAACTCCCACCTCCGGCGGGACTTCTCTGCCATCCCTATGGAGGTTGGGGACATTGAACAGGAATGGGCAATGTTCAAAGCCTCTATTGCTAAAGCTGCAGCTGCGAGCTGGGGCCAGAATGTCTTAGGTGCCTCAAGGGGCGGTAACCCTCAAACACCCTGGTGGACATCGGTGGTCAGGGAAGCCGTCAAACTGAAGGAGTCCTACCAGGGTATGTTATCCCAGGGGACTACGGAGGAAGTTGCAAGGTACCGACAGGCCCGAAGGGCAGCAGAGGCTAAGCAGAGGGTGTGGGAGCAGTTCGGGGAATCCATGGAGAAGGACTATCGGGCGGCACCAAAGCTGTTCTGGAAGACCATACGGCACCTCAGGAGGGGGAAGCAGGGAACCATCCAAGCTTGTACGGCAAGGATGGGACTTTGCTGACTTCAAGTGAGGAAGTCGTAGGTCGTTGGAAAGAGCACTTGGAGGAACTCCTGGACCCAACTACATCAGACACACCCTCCCTGACAGGAGCAGAGCCTGAGGATGATGGGGGATCGACGTCGATCTCTCGGAGTGAAGTCACCGAGGTAGTTAGACAACTCCACAGTGGCAAAGCTCCGGGGGTTGACGAGATCCGTCCAGAAATGCTGAAGGCTCTGGGTGTTGAGGGGCTGTCTTGGTTGATACACCTTTTCAACATTACGTGGAAGTCTGGGACAGTGCCGAGGGAGTGGCAGACTGGGGTGGTGGTTCCCCTTTTCAAAAAGGGGGACCAGAGATTTTGTGCTAATTACAGGGGTATCACACTACTCAGCCTCCCTGGGAAAGTTTACGCCAAGGTACTGGAAAGGAGGGTCCGGCTGATAGTCGAACCTCAGATTCAAGAGGAGCAATGTGGATTCCGTCCTGGTCGTGGAACAACTGACCAGCTCTTTACTCTTGCGGAAATCCTGGAGAAGGCCTAGGAGTATGCCTATCCAGTCTACATGTGCTTTGAAGGTGGATGGATGGATGGACACACACGTAAGTGACTGCAAGACATACTTGATCAACACCCACACAGGTCACACTGAGGGTGACCGTATAAACAAGTTTAACACTGTTACAAATATGCGCCACACTGTGAACCCACACCAAACAAGAATGACAAACACATTTCGGGAGAACATCCGCACTGTAACACAACATAAACACAACAGAACAAATACCCAGAACACTTTGCAGCCCTAACTCTTCCGGGCTACAATATACACCCCCGCTACCACCAAACCCCGCTCCCCCAACCCTTCCCCCCACACATCAAACCCCTCCCCTTGTCCCCCTCCGTGCGTCGGTTGAGGTGGGGGGCGGGGGGGTTAGGTGGTAGCGGGGGTGTATATTGTAGCCCGGTGTGGCGCATATTTGTAACAGTGATAAAGTTGTTTATACGGCTACCCTCAGTGTGACCTGTATGGCTGATGATCAAGTATGTCTTGCAGCCACTTATGTGAGTCTGCAGAAGCCTCATACAACATGTGACTGGGCCGGCACGCTGTTTGTATGGTGAAAAAGTGGACGCGACGACAGGTTGTAAAGGACGTTAAAGGCAGTGCTATCACGGCACGCCCTTAATATTGTTGTACGGGTGAAAATCGGGACAAATTCGGGAGAATGGTTGCCCAGGGAGATTGTCGGAAGGGGCACTGAAATTCGGGAGTCTCCCGGAAAAACCGGGAGGGTTGGCAAGTATGTTGCTAGGGCGGGATAGCCATTCAAAGAAGTTGAATTCATTAAAAAGTGCATGTTAGATTTTTTTAAGAAACTTTTCTTGCGGCCAAGCCTCACCCAGTTTCTGCATCCAGTGGCCCCCAGGTAAATTGAGTTTGAGACCCCTGATTTATATTGAATAAATCTCATCCTACCTTCACGCCTTCGTCCGGAGCCGTCAGTCTTGCATTCCGGGAGAACGAACTCTGTAAGCTGACACTCCCATGACTCTTGATCTTGTTTTTTTTGTTTTGCACGGAGCATGTTTTGTTTAGTTATGTTCTGTTAGTTTTGGACTGAATTAATTCCTGTTTGCGCTTCCTTGTTTGTTTTGTCACCATGGCGACTCATTAGTTTCACCTGCCTCATTTGTTCGGATCACACCTGTCGCTAATCATGAGATTATTATTCAAGCCAGTAGTTGCCAGTTAGTCGGTCTGACGACATTGCTCTGTTCTGATTCTTTTCATGCCATAGTTTCATGCTGCTCTTGTCATGCGATTGTTCGCTTCATGCCTTGCGTAAGTTTTGTTCATTCATGCCACAGCTAGTAAGTTTTACTTGCCATAGTTTACGCTAAGTGTTAGTTTAGCTCCAAGTGCTGTCAACGCGTTGTGCCTTCGCCTTGTGTTCTGTTTTTGTAGTACTTTGAGTTTGAGATTAAATCATGTTTTTACCTGCACGCCTTGTCCAAAGTAGTCTGTTTGCATCCCGGGGAAACAAACCTCGCAGCAAGGTGCGACCCCCCCCCCCCCCCCCGTCATGACAGTTTTTGTTTATTTTAATAGTATTTTTAGAATGCGCCATGGGCCTTTAAAACATTGACTGCGGGCCACAAATGGCCTCCGGGCCACACTTTTGACACCCCTGCTATAGATAATTAAAAATTAAATTTGATGAGTCTATCGATAAAAAGCAGAGCATGACGACGCATGCGCGTTTATCAATCAATCAATCAATCAATGTTTATTTATATAGCCCTAAATCACAAGTGTCTCAAAGGGCTGCACAAGCCACAACGACATCCTCGGTACAGAGCCCACATACGGGCAAGGAAAAACTCACCCCAGTGGGACGTCGGTGAATGACTATGAGAAACCTTGGAGAGGACCGCATATGTGGGTAACCCCCCCCCCCCTCTAGGGGAGACCGAAGTAAATTTTTGGGGTCCCACTTTTTTGTAAGCGTTTTGAAAACAAATGACAAATGTATGCATTATCCTGTTATATCTCACATTCTATATTGTGTTTTGGAAAAAGGTTGTCATAAACGTTACTTAATTCATTAAAAAAAATAATACAAAAGAAAACAAATGCATATACATATGTAAATATATTCAGTTATAAACATTCATTCACTTTCTTCTTTCCTTCATGGATCTAAACTTTACCGCTGCTGGTAGTTTTTTCTATGTTTTTATTTAATAAGTTGTAGGTGTATTTATTTCAGTATAAAAGTGTAAAAGGTGTTTTGTTTTGCCTGGGTCATGAAATGATGATAATGGTGTGCCAGGGCATACATACATTTGATATTTAACGCTTAAATCTCTCGACTACTTTGGATCTATTTCTCATTTCAAAATGTTTTAGTTTTTTTTATGTTGTTTTTTTTTTTTGTTTTCCGCCCTTTTTTGTCAAACAAAACTATGTTTTTTATGGCAAACACACAAAATATGCAAAATCTTCCACCAAAAATATATTTCAAAGTGGAATATTTGATGTGAAGTAATCGGAACCTTTGATAGGTCAATAATTCATAATAACATTGATTTTGATTCAATATTATGTTTTGAGCAATGACTGTTTGAAAGAAAAAAAACAACTTTGTTTTATTAGTCAACATTGCAACTTTTTCTAAATTACATTTCACCTTTAAGCTTTTTTATTTCACTTTTGTTATGTTTTTGTTTATGTTAATAGTATTTTTAGAATGTGCCCTGGGCCTTTAAAACATTAGCTGTGGGCCACAAATGGTAAAAAAAAATGTTTTAAATTAATAATCTGCGTCCTTTCTGATTTCAATGCGTTAAAAAGACACAAAAAGTGCGTTAACGCCAACACTGCTTGACAGTATAACAAAATAAGTCACACTTATATTCTGTAACGTTCACAGTTTCTGAAAAAAAAGTGCAGAGGTAGAAATATTCAAAATAACCTCTTGTATATAATGTAAACATAAATAATGCCTCAAAACAAGTTAATTAAATTGAAACAAAAAACAGCAGACGAGCTCTCGCCCTGCACAGCTGTTTTGTGCTTTGTAGTGTCGATATGGGCTTGTAGATCGTTGGCCCCTTTATTTGCCACAGATATATACGTTGCTGCTTTGCACACAGTGCATTCTGCTTCCCATGTGTCATGGCCAGGAGGGCATTTCTTGTTCTCATGTCTCTCTCTCTCCACTCACTAGCTCTCTCGCTCTGTGTCTCTGCCCCTCCCTCACGAATGTTGCTACGTGCGCGCACCTTCAGTTTTTTTTTTTAACCCTTTCTTAACTTAACCCTGGACGTACGTTGAAAATGCACGCAACCCTAATTCAAAATGCCGGACATTTGAGGCATTTAAGAAACCCCGCCCGGACACCCCGGACACCCCCGCAAAAGAGGACATGTCCGGGGAAAAGAGGACGTATGGTCAGTCTACAGTGTAGACTACTCCAGCAGACTTCCCCTCAATCCAGCTAGCTGTTCCTGTACTTGTTAAGTGATTTTGGGGCCAATATCTCTAGCTAGCTAGGTTTATGTACCACCACAGTCTCATAATGAACCGAAAATATTTCTCCTTTAGCCATGATGCTAATTTTCTCTATGTTAAATCCCATTCATTTATGCTAACAATGTTAGCGATCAGAATTGATCTTTTATGTGATCTGTAAAGTTCAACTAGCAAATACTAAATCAAAACGTGCAGTTTCCTCTGCCTTCTGTTCTGCTAGCCATTCTGTTGTCATACAAGAATGTAGGTTATAGTTTGATTTAGCATGTTGATTGAGTGTTCATTTATTCATCTAGCCTATTTCTATTCATTTGTCCATCAGTAAAATATTTTTAAAGACTACTCCAAATGTTCAGCTGACTATTTATATCTGTGTGTGGCAATAAATACAAACAGAATAATGCCACGTACACTATCTGATGTGTGGAGACATTTCACCCCAACCAATGTAGGCGGAAAGGCTGTGTACATTTGCAAATACTGTGCAAGGAGCTACGTCAAAAATGCCACAAAGATGCAGCAAGTGCCCAATAATATATAATTATTGTAATTCCCCATTAATTCCCATATATTCCCATTAATTCCCATGGACAGTGTCCAACTTTGAATAATCAAAAAAATTGTCAATATTTCCAAACTTCCCGAGCTTAACTTCCCGTAGTAAATTTCCGGAAACTTTCTGGAAATTTACCGGAAACTTTCCACCCCTTTGCAACCCTACCCAAGGACCCCCATCAAGTCATGAAGTCATAAAAATAGGGTCCCACAGTAAATTTTTGGGTTCCCACTTTTTTGTAACCGTTTTGAAAACAAATGATAAATGTATGCATTATCCTGTTATATCTCACATTCTATATTGTGTTTTGGAAAAAGGATGTCATAAACGTTACTTAATTCATTAGAAAAATAATACAAAAGAAAACACGTTTTTATGCGTACGTAAATGTATTCAGTTATAAACATTGATTCACTTTCTTCTTTCCTTCATGGATCTAAACTTTACCGGTGCCGGTAGTTTTTTCTTTATTTTATTTAATAAGTTGTATGTGTATTTATTTCAGTATAAAACTGTTGTTTGTGCGTACGCACCAAACAAGAGTTCAGAGTATTTGGCCTTCTTGGATACCTTGAATGGGGTCCTGTATGGGGCGCCGGCAGGGGATTCCATAGTCTTGCTGGGGGACTTCAACGCGCACATGGGCAATGACAGTGATACTTGGACTGGCGTGATTGGGAGGAACGGTCTCCCTGATCTGGTGGATTGTTGAACTTCTGTGCTAGTCACGGACTTGCGATAACAAACACCATGTTCAAGCATAAGGATGCTCATAGGTGTACCTGGTACCAGAGCACCCTAGGCCAAAGATCAATGATCGATTTTGAAATCGTATCAGCTGATCTGAGGCTGTATTTTTTGGACACTCGGGTGAAGAGAGGGGCTGAACTGTCAACTGATCACCATCTGGTGGTGAGTTGGGTCAGATGGCGGGGGAAACCTCTGGACAGACCTGGCAAACCCAAGCGTGTAGTGCGGGTGAACTGGGAACGTTTGGAGGAGTCCTCTGTCCTGAAAGACTTCAACTCCCACCTCCGGCGGGACTTCTCTGCCATCCCTATGGAGGTTGGGGACATTGAACAGGAATGGGCAATGTTCAAAGCCTCTATTGCTAAAGCTGCAGCTGCGAGCTGGGGCCAGAATGTCTTAGGTGCCTCAAGGGGCGGTAACCCTCAAACACCCTGGTGGACATCGGTGGTCAGGGAAGCCGTCAAACTGAAGGAGTCCTACCAGGGTATGTTATCCCAGGGGACTACGGAGGAAGTTGCAAGGTACCGACAGGCCCGAAGGGCAGCAGAGGCTAAGCAGAGGGTGTGGGAGCAGTTCGGGGAATCCATGGAGAAGGACTATCGGGCGGCACCAAAGCTGTTCTGGAAGACCATACGGCACCTCAGGAGGGGGAAGCAGGGAACCATCCAAGCTTGTACGGCAAGGATGGGACTTTGCTGACTTCAAGTGAGGAAGTCGTAGGTCGTTGGAAAGAGCACTTGGAGGAACTCCTGGACCCAACTACATCAGACACACCCTCCCTGACAGGAGCAGAGCCTGAGGATGATGGGGGATCGACGTCGATCTCTCGGAGTGAAGTCACCGAGGTAGTTAGACAACTCCACAGTGGCAAAGC
The DNA here is from genome assembly GCF_033978785.1 of Entelurus aequoreus. Classification (NCBI taxonomy): domain Eukaryota; kingdom Metazoa; phylum Chordata; class Actinopteri; order Syngnathiformes; family Syngnathidae; genus Entelurus; species Entelurus aequoreus. Next base: position 53,220,802 of record NC_084735.1, read on the forward strand.
TCCGGGGGTTGACGAGATCCGTCCAGAAATGCTGAAGGCTCTGGGTGTTGAGGGGCTGTCTTGGTTGATACACCTTTTCAACATTGCGTGGAAGTCTGGGACAGTGCCGAGGGAGTGGCAGACTGGGGTGGTGGTTCCCCTTTTCAAAAAGGGGGACCAGAGATTTTGTGCTAATTACAGGGGTATCACACTACTCAGCCTCCCTGGGAAAGTTTACGCCAAGGTACTGGAAAGGAGGGTCCGGCTGATAGTCGAACCTCAGATTCAAGAGGAGCAATGTGGATTCCGTCCTGGTCGTGGAACAACTGACCAGCTCTTTACTCTTGCGGAAATCCTGGAGAAGGCCTAGGAGTATGCCTATCCAGTCTACATGTGCTTTGTGGATTTGGAGAAGGCGTATGACCGGGTCCTCCGGGAGATCTTGTGGGAGGTGCTGAGGGAGTACGGAGTGAGGGGAACCCTGCTGAGGGCCATCCAGTCTCTGTACAACCAAAGCAAGAGTTGTGTCCGGGTGCTTGGATGTAAGTCGGATCCGTTTCCAGTGGGGGTTGGTCTCCGCCTGGGCTGCGCTCTGTCACCTATCCTGTTTGTGATTTTCATAGACAGGATTTCTAGGCAGAGTCGTGACCATGGCGGAGAGGGTATATGTCTCGGGGCGCTAAAGGTTGCGTCACTGCTGTTTGCAGATGATGTGGTCCTGATGGCACCTTCGGTTCGTGACCTTCAGCTCTCACTGGATCGGTTCGCAGCCGAGTGGCTGGAATGAGGATCAGCATCTCCAAATCTGAGGTCTGTTGGTTCTCAGCAGGAAACCGACGGTTTGTACAGTCCAGGCAGAGGACGAGACTCTGTCCCAGGTGGGGGAGTTGAAGTATCTCGGGGTCTTGTTCACGAGTGAGGGAAAGATGGAGAAGGAAATCAGCCGGAGAATCGAAGCAGCTGGGGCAGTATTGCAGTCTCTCTGCCGCACTGTTGTGACGAAACGAGAGCTGAGCCAGAAGGCAAAGCTCTCGGTCTACCGAGCTATCTACATTCCTACTCTCACTTATGGTCATGAAGTGTGGGTCATGACCGAAAGAATAAGATCGCGGATACAAGCGGCCGAAACGAGTTTCCTCAGAAGGGTGGCTGGCATCTCCCTTAGAGATAGGGTGAGAAGTTCAGTCACCCGAGAGAGACTTGGAGTAGAGCCGCTGCTCCTTAACTTGGAAAGGAGCCAGTTTAGGTGGTTCGGGCATCTCGTGCGGATGCCTCACGAGCGTCTCCCTAGGGAGGTCCTCGGTGCACGCCCCACTGGGAGGAGACCCCGTGGCAGGCCAAGGACCAGATGGGGGGATTACATCTCCTATCTGGCCTGGGAACGCTTCGGGATTCCCCAGGAGGAAGTTGCTAATGTTGCTCTGGAGAGGGAAGTCTGGGGGTCTCTGCTGGAGCTGTTGTCCCCGTGACCCGATTCCGGATCAGCAGTTGAAGGTGGATGGATGGATGGACACACACGTAAGTGACTGCAAGACATACTTGATCAACACCCACACAGGTCACACTGAGGGTGACCGTATAAACAAGTTTAACACTGTTACAAATATGCGCCACACTGTGAACCCACACCAAACAAGAATGACAAACACATTTCGGGAGAACATCCGCACTGTAACACAACATAAACACAACAGAACAAATACCCAGAACACCTTGCAGCCCTAACTCTTCCGGGCTACAATATACACCCCCGCTACCACCAAACCCCGCTCCCCCAACCCTTCCCCCCACACATCAAACCCCTCCCCTTGTCCCCCTCCGTGCGTCGGTTGAGGTGGGGGGCGGGGGGGTTAGGTGGTAGCGGGGGTGTATATTGTAGCCCGGTGTGGCGCATATTTGTAACAGTGATAAAGTTGTTTATACGGCTACCCTCAGTGTGACCTGTATGGCTGATGATCAAGTATGTCTTGCAGCCACTTATGTGAGTCTGCAGAAGCCTCATACAACATGTGACTGGGCCGGCACGCTGTTTGTATGGTGAAAAAGTGGACGCGACGACAGGTTGTAAAGGACGTTAAAGGCAGTGCTATCACGGCACGCCCTTAATATTGTTGTACGGGTGAAAATCGGGACAAATTCGGGAGAATGGTTGCCCAGGGAGATTGTCGGAAGGGGCACTGAAATTCGGGAGTCTCCCGGAAAAACCGGGAGGGTTGGCAAGTATGTTGCTAGGGCGGGATAGCCATTCAAAGAAGTTGAATTCATTAAAAAGTGCATGTTAGATTTTTTTAAGAAACTTTTCTTGCGGCCAAGCCTCACCCAGTTTCTGCATCCAGTGGCCCCCAGGTAAATTGAGTTTGAGACCCCTGATTTATATTGAATAAATCTCATCCTACCTTCACGCCTTCGTCCGGAGCCGTCAGTCTTGCATTCCGGGAGAACGAACTCTGTAAGCTGACACTCCCATGACTCTTGATCTTGTTTTTTTTGTTTTGCACGGAGCATGTTTTGTTTAGTTATGTTCTGTTAGTTTTGGACTGAATTAATTCCTGTTTGCGCTTCCTTGTTTGTTTTGTCACCATGGCGACTCATTAGTTTCACCTGCCTCATTTGTTCGGATCACACCTGTCGCTAATCATGAGATTATTATTCAAGCCAGTAGTTGCCAGTTAGTCGGTCTGACGACATTGCTCTGTTCTGATTCTTTTCATGCCATAGTTTCATGCTGCTCTTGTCATGCGATTGTTCGCTTCATGCCTTGCGTAAGTTTTGTTCATTCATGCCACAGCTAGTAAGTTTTACTTGCCATAGTTTACGCTAAGTGTTAGTTTAGCTCCAAGTGCTGTCAACGCGTTGTGCCTTCGCCTTGTGTTCTGTTTTTGTAGTACTTTGAGTTTGAGATTAAATCATGTTTTTACCTGCACGCCTTGTCCAAAGTAGTCTGTTTGCATCCCGGGGAAACAAACCTCGCAGCAAGGTGCGACCCCCCCCCCCCCCCCCCGTCATGACAGTTTTTGTTTATTTTAATAGTATTTTTAGAATGCGCCATGGGCCTTTAAAACATTGACTGCGGGCCACAAATGGCCTCCGGGCCACACTTTTGACACCCCTGCTATAGATAATTAAAAATTAAATTTGATGAGTCTATCGATAAAAAGCAGAGCATGACGACGCATGCGCGTTTATCAATCAATCAATCAATGTTTATTTATATAGCCCTAAATCACAAGTGTCTCAAAGGGCTGCACAAGCCACAACGACATCCTCGGTACAGAGCCCACATACGGGCAAGGAAAAACTCACCCCAGTGGGACGTCGGTGAATGACTATGAGAAACCTTGGAGAGGACCGCATATGTGGGTAACCCCCCCCCCCCCCTCTAGGGGAGACCGAAAGCAATGGATGTCGAGTGGGTCTGACATAATATTGTGAAAGTCCAGTCCACAGTGGATCCAACACATCAGCGAGAGTCCAGTACATAGTGGGGCCAGCAGGAAACCATCCCGAGCGGAGACGGGTCAGCAGCGCAGAGATGTCCCCAACCGATGCACAGGCTAGTGGTCCACCCGGGGTCCCGACTCTGGACAGCCAGCACTTCATCCATGGCCACCGGACCTATGCAACTCCCCCTCGCAAGGGACAGGTGAGAAGAGGAGAGAAGAAAAGAAACGGCAGATCAACTGGTCTAAAAAAGGGGGGTCTATTTAAAGGCTAGATTATACAAATGAGTTTTAAGATGGGACTTAAATGCTTCTACTGAGGTAGCATCTCTAACTGTTACCGGGAGGGCATTCCAGAGTACTGGAGCCCGAATAGAAAACGCTCTATAGCCCGCAGACTTTTTTTTGGCTCTAGGAATCACTAATAAGCCGGAGTTCTTTAAACGCAGATTTCTTGTCGGGACATATGGTACAATACAATCGGCGAGATAGGCTGGAGCTAAACCGTGTAGTAATTTATACGTAAGTAGTAAAACCTTAAAGTCGCATCTTAAGTGCACAGGAAGCCAGTGCAGGTGAGCCAGTATAGGCGTAATATGATCAAACTTTCTTGTTTTTGTCAAAAGTCTTGCAGCCGCATTTTGTACCAACTGTAATCTTTTAATGCTAGACATAGGGAGACCCGAAAATAATACGTTACAGTAATCGAGACGAGACGTAACGAACGCATGAATAATGATCTCAGCGTCGCTAGTGGACAAGATGGAACGAATTTTAGCGATATTACGGAGATGAAAGAAGGCCGTTTTAGTAACACTCTTAATGTGTGACTCAAACGAGAGAGTTGGGTCGAAGATAATACCCAGATTATTTACCGAGTCGCCTTGTGTAATTGTTTGGTTGTCAAATGTTAAGGTGGTATTATTAAATAGATGTCGGTGTCTAGCAGGACCGATAATCAGCATTTCCGTTTTCTTAGCGTTGAGTTGCAAAAAGTTAGTGGACATCCATTGTTTAATTTCATTAAGACACGCCTCCAGCTGACTACGATCTGCCGTGTTGGACTGCTTTAGGGGCATGTAGAGTTGAGTGTCATCAGCATAACAGTGAAAGCTAACACCGTACTTGTGTATGATGTCACCCAGCGGCAGCATGTAAATACTAAAGAGTGCAGGGCCAAGAACCGAACCCTGGGGAACTCCGCACGTTACCTTGACATAGTCCGAGGTCACATTGTTATGGGAGACGCACTGCATCCTGTCAGTAAGATAAGAGTTAAACCAAGACAAGGCTAAGTCTGACATACCAATACGTGTTTTGATACGCTCTAATAAAATATTATGATCGACGGTATCGAAAGCGGCGCTAAGATCAAGAAGCAGCAACATAGATGACGCATCAGAATCCATCGTTAGCAATAGATCATTAGTCATTTTTGCGAGGGCTGTCTCCGTAGAGTGATTTGCCCTGAAACCGGATTGAAAAGGTTCACAGAGATTGTTAGTCACTAAGTGTTCATTTAGCTGCTGTGCAACAATTTTTTCGAGAATTTTGGAAATAAACGGAAGGTGGGAGACCGGTCAGTAGTTTACCATGAGGTCAGGATCGAGGTTAGGTCTTTTGAGCAGAGGATGAATAACCGCTTTTTTGAATGCTAGGGGAACAGTGCCGGAGGGAAGTGATAAGTTTATAATATTTAACACTGATGGACCTAATAATACAAACAGTTCCTTGATAAGTTTCCCAGGAAGTGGGTCAAGTAAACATGTTGTTTGTTTTATCCCACTTACACGCTGTAATAATTCCTCTAATGTTATTTCATCAAAAATAGAGAGACTATTTTGGAGGGCAGTGTCCGTCGTATATACAGTCGTATTTGTGTTAATAGAACCCAGTTGTAGCTGGGATGCGTTGTCTTTAATCTCCTTTCTAATGAGTTCAATTTTCTTATTAAAGAAATTCATAAAATCATCTGCCGAGTGGGTGAAGCTACTGGGAGGAGTCCCTTGTTGGGTTAGCGATGCTACTGTACTAAACAGAAAATTAGGATCGTTTTTGTTGAGGCGGATGAGATTTGAGTAGTATTTAGCTTTAGCTAAGGTAAGCATGCGTTTATAAGTTATTAAACTATCACTCCATGCTTGATGGAAAACCTCAAGTTTAGTCGCGCGCCATTTGCGTTCCAGTTTTCTACATGATAATTTATGAGCTCTAATTTCTTCTGTAAACCATGGGGTGCGCCTTTTTGGGGCCCTTTTTTGCTTTAGCGGTGCTATACTATCAATAATTTCGCGCAAGGCATCGTCAAAGTTTTTAGTGAGGTTATCAATAGAGCCGACATAATTTGGGAATGGTGCCATTACTGAAGGCAGTAGGTCAGCAAGAGTCATCGTTGTGGCAGCATTAATGTTGCGGCCGCTATAGCAGTTATTATTATTATTAGCTTGTTGACAATGAGTCAAAACTTCAAATTTTATAAGGTAATGATCGGACATTACTTTAGTATATGGAAGTATCATAACTTTGGAGGTGGTGACACCCCTGACAAGCACTAGATCTATTGTATTACCGTTGCGATGCGTGGGTTCATGTATTATTTGTGTAAGACCACAGCTATCAATTATGGTTTGGAGCGCCACGCACGGAGGGTCCGATGGGGTATTCATATGGATATTAAAGTCCCCCATTATGATTATATTGTCGGCGTGCGTCACTAGATCAGCAACGAACTCTGAGAATTCACTGATAAAGTCCGAATAGGGCCCAGGGGGGCGGTAGATAACAGCCAGGTCGAGAGGTAGCGGTGTGACAGACCTCATAGTAAGCACCTCAAACGATTTATATTTATTATTTAGGTTAGGGGTAAGGTTGAAATTTTCATTGTATATTAGTGCGACACCCCCTCCCCTTTTAAGAGGACGGGCAACATGCGCATTCGTATAGTTAGGAGGAGATGCCTCATTGAGCGCAAAAAATTTGTCTGGTTTGAGCCAGGTTTCGCTAAGACCAATGACGTTAAGATTGTTGTCTCTAATGACCTCATTTACTAATAACGCCTTGGGAGACAATGATCTTATGTTTAAAAAGCCCATATTATAGGTATTGGGCTGTTTTGACGAGTTTTTGTTAAGATTATCCGTAGTAGCAATATTAACAATGTTGCGTTTATTATGCGTAGTGCACTTTAAATAGTTTCGACCATATCTAGGAATTGATATGACGGGAATTTTCCGATTGTTTGCTTGGTGCTGCAATAGACTGGACATATCATAATTTGCCACCTCAGTAGAATGCATGTCCACCTCTGACACAGACACGACAGAAAAAACATTATGTGAATTGTGTATTATTCTAAGAGAATTGCTATGCGTACATGGATTATCCAGCCTGGCGCTGGCTAGTTCTAGCTTAACTGACTCCTCACCCGGACTAACAGACATTGTAATTGCCTGTGACCGGGCTTGCTCTAGTGTAGTCAGTCAAGTGAGACTCAAATAGTAGTCTATGTTTCTAGACAAGATGATGGCACCTTCCTGGTTAGGGTGAAGGCCGTCTCTCATCAGCAAGCCTGGTTTGCCCCAGAAAGAGGGCCAGTTATCAATAAACGTTAGTCCCTGTTGCCTACTGAAGTTAGTAAGCCACTTGTTAAGCGAGACTAATCTGCTATATCTCTCATCATTGCCTCTCGCAGGCAGGGGGCCAGAGGGAATTACTCGATGCCTGGACATCTTTCTGGCGAGATCACAAGTCCTGGCTATGTTTCTCTTTGTAATCTCTGACTGTCTCATTCTAGTGTCATTGGAGCCAACGTGTACAACTATATTCGCATAATTAGTGGTGCGATTAGCCTGTCGTACATGTTTACTAGGCCTGTTGCGAGTTAGCTCCCTAAGATTAGCTTCAATGTCAGGTGCTCTGGCCCCGGGGATACACTTTATTTTGGCTGGTTTGCTAAGCTTTATGTTTCAGGTGATGGAGTCCCCTATGACTAAGGTGTGGTGCCCGGTAGACTGGGGTGTAGGACTAGCTAAAGAGCTAAATCTATTATGCGTCTCAACCGGTACACCGTAGCTTGTAGGCCGCTTAGGACTGCTACAAGCTGGGCTAGTTAGCTCGCTACAGCTAACGCTAGCAGATGTGTCCGCAACATCTAAAGTTACGACATTACTCTGCTCTAACTGGCGGACACGGCCCTCTAGCAGAGCCAACCTCTCCGTGAGTATGGTGCAAGACGCGCAGGAAGCCATTACTCACAGTGTTTTCTGTCACCGAGTGAAGTTCCTGCTGTCCTCAGGGAAGTGGTCGCGGTCTGCGGGAGTAGCTTCCTACTTACCTTCTGACCGGCGCTGCCTTTCTCCGCGCTAGCTTAGCAGCTAGCTAGCTGAGGAAACGGTGGTGGGACAGAGATCGGGTGATTTGCAAGTTAAATAGTACCACTAAATATGTTTGAGAAGTGATAAAGAAAGCTGTAGAACAATTAAAAGCACACAGATAGAGCGATACTTAGCCTTTTTCGCAACAGCGAACAGACGGCGAGCAGTCACGCACGGTGAACCGGAACCGTTTATCATAACGCACTGTCAGCATCTCTGCTTCAGTAAACAATGACGGTGATGACGTCACTATCAGTGATGCGAGCGACACTTGCTAACTTGTCAGCCACTTCTCCCAGAGACTCCTTTTGAACACTCCTCTCACATTAACACTCCAAAAGGCACATATTTGCCCCGCTTGTTGACCTGCAAAGTATGTTTTTGGGGTGGAGGAGTTTGGTCGGGTGCTGGTTAGCTTGAAGCTAACAGCGAGCCTGTCTCCACCTCGAATGATGTCGATACAGCGAGAGATAAAAGTGAAGTTTTCATGGACTCACAAAGAGTAAAACAACTAATTTACCGGAGACATTGCACAGGATGAAGTTAAGAAGGTTGACTTTACACTCACCTAAGTGTTTACCATGAAGTTGTTGTGATCCGCTGCACGGATTGTGTTCTGTTTTGGGTTTTCGGGTCACTTGTGTTTTTTCTGTAGTCTTGGTCTCTTTCTAGTTCCTGTTTATGCACCTCTGAGTTTGGTTACCATAGCAACTTATTACTTTCACCAGCCGCTGGGGTTCCCGACACGCACCTGTTTATCATCACTGTCATTATTATATAAGCCTGCCTTTCCATTCAATCGGTCTTGCTTCGTAGTTTGTTTTCACACAACAGTTGACGACTTTTGTTTCCTGCTCTTTAGCTGCTAGTTTCCACACTAGGCTATTTTGGCTTGCTAGCTCCCACGCTAGTCCTTTAGTTTTGTACCTTAAGTGCTATGAGCACGTTATTCTTTGTTTCTGTCTGATTTATGTTTAAATAAATCATTCTTTACCTGCAAGCTGTGTCCGAAGCCCGTCTGCATCCCTGGGAGAACGAACATTTCACATCACCATGCGCCCAGGTCGTCACAGTACGAAGCAAGCAAAGAGTTCTCTCGCTCCGGGCATATCGGAGATGGACGAAGGTGCGTGGATGGTCCTCCGAGCGATGGAGGCAGAGACGCTCCGCTGTTCTCCAGATGAGGAGATGATTTGGGGACCTGGAGGTGTTCTGGTCCCAATCGACTCCATCTGGCCCGGGGAGGTCCGCTCTCAGCCCGCTCGCACGCGTCAGCGAAAGCGGAAGTCAACGAAGAAGGCTTCGGCTCGCGGCAAAGACGCACCAACCCCGCCATTCGTTCCTCCGGAACACAGCCATCTACAAGCTGCCCAGGATTCCTCTCAAGTGTCTGGTAATTCCATCAACCACTTACTCTGACTGGCCTGTCAATCACTGGGACTTCAGCCATGACGTAATTCCGTCGGCGCCCCCTGATAACACGCTCCTTGATGACGTTGATCCGTCCGTTTTTGATGACGTCAGAGACAACGACATTTTTTTAAATTTTGTTAGTTCTTATTGTCAGCCATTTAAGAGTGACTCTAATAGAATTAAACATATTCTGGACATTTTTTTAAGATGTAAACCTAGTCAGCCCCAGTCACCTGACTTTCAAGCTCGACCTCCAGTGACTTTGGTTCCGCCCCCAGTGACTTTTACTCCGCCCACAGCACATATTTTTCCCCCCTGTGCTCCCACCCAGTCTCTAGTGGGGGGTGCAAATAGACAATTTAGAGGGGAGGATTCTGCCCTCCTCCTGACCTCCCTCCACCCACCCCTAAAGACGGTTCCAGACTGCACAGAACGCGTCTGGGATCCGCTTCTTGAGGGGGGGGGGGCTAGTGCTGGGAGCTGTGCTACGGAGGTTGCACAGCTGCGCCCTGCCAAGCCGCAACCCCCGGCCAGGCCACCTCCGCCTAAATTACAACCACCACCTGTCCCCAGACTGGTTTCCGCACCAGCATCTGACCCCAGACTGGTTTACGCACCAGCACCTGACCCCAGACTGGTTTCCGCACCAGCACCTGACACCAGACTGGTTCACGCACCAGCACCTGTCCCCAGACTGGTTCACGCACCAGCACCTGTCCCCAGACTGGTTCACGCACCAGCACCTGCGGCCACGGCAACGACAGCGACTCCTGCTGCCACGGCAACGACAGCGACTCCTGCTGCCACGGCAATGACAGCGACTCCTGCTGCCATGGCGACGACAGCGACTCCTGCTGCCACGGCGACGCCTGCTGCCACGGCGACGTCGGCTCCTCCTGCTGCCACGGCGACGACGGCTCCTCCTGCTGCCACGGCGACGACGGCTCCTCCTGCTGCCACGACGGCTCCTCCTGCTGCCACGGCGACGACGGCTCCTCCTGCTGCCACGGCGACTCCTCCTACTGCCACGGCGACGTTGACTCCTCCTGCTGCCACGGCGACGTCGACTCCTCCTGCTGCCACGGCGACGTCGACTCCTCCTGCTGCCACGGCGACGTCGGCTCTCTCCAAGTCTTCGGTGGGTCTTCTCAGGGAGCTACCACCTTCCTCGACCTCATCGTTGTCTCAGCGACCTCGAGTGGTCAGACTGCGCAAACAGCTCGCTCAGAGGTCAGTGAAGGGACGCCAGTGGCGCAAACAGCAGCGACACCCAAGACTTTGTCATAGAACTCTCCGGCTGCTGAACTTCTGGCGCCAATCACGCCCACCTTCTTGGCGGCCACGAATGTGGCCATTCTGTGGTCGCCCGCCTCGCCTGTGGCAGCGGCGTTCCATTCGCCGCTGCCACCTGACTCGTCCCCGGTGGATTCGGGGACACGTGGCCTGGCGACCCTCCGCCAATTCCTCCCTCCTCCCTCCCTTGACTCGTGAACTGCCTTGTAGTCGGGGGGGTTTTTAGTTTTTTCAGGTTGACATCTGGAATCTGTCCCTTAAGGTGGGGGTACTGTTGTGATCCGCTGCACGGATCGTGTTCTGTTTTGGGTTTTCGGGTCACTTGTGTTTTTTCTGTAGTCTTGGTCTCTTTCTAGTTCCTGTTTATGCACCTCTGAGTTTGGTTACCATAGCAACTTATTACTTTCACCTGCCGCTGGGGTTCCCTACACGCACCTGTTTATCATCACTGTCATTATTATATAAGCCTGCCTTTCCATTCAATCGGTCTTGCTTCGTAGTTTGTTTTCACACAACAGTTGACGACTTTTGTTTCCTGCTCTTTAGCTGCTAGTTTCCACACTTGGCTATTTTGGCTTGCTAGCTCCCACGCCAGTCCTTTAGTTTTGTACCTTAAGTGCTATGAGCACGTTTTTCTTTGTTCCTGTCTGATTTATGTTTAAATAAATCATTCTTTACCTGCAAGCTGTGTCCGAAGCCCGTCTGCATCCCTGGGAGAACGAACATTTCGCATCACCATGCGCCCAGGTCGTCACATCTTCTTTGCCTCTAAAAGTTGTCTTGATTTAAACACTACACACATATATATTACAAACATTAAAATGTGAGTTATTTTTCCAACAATAGTCTTTAAAATACTACAAGTAATATGACATTTAAAACACATGTAGAAATATAGAAATGTCTCGGATATGATTTATTTCTCAAATGTTTTCACTACATTATATAGTACAAAAATGTCATACTACAAATATTTCAACAACTATATCTATGCTGACTTAACGTATCCTCCCCAGCTTCAATAGTGTCCCAGGACCAATTGTAAGTTATTGTGTGGTCAGGTACAGTATGTCCCGCTGGTGGTCAAAGAACACCCTGGCAGTGTCTCTTCCCTGGTTTCTTAGGGATGAATGTTATTTGCCGATGTCAGAGACTTCTTGTGGTAGCATGGATTGGCTATGTTGAACCAACCCTCAGTATCTAAAGCCACATTCAGGCTTTAGAAATGTGTTATCAAGTTAGCGCAAAGACTTCCCAAGAAGCGTCTGGTAAGTCGTACTTGCGTACGTCCGTGTCGTTCAAGTCTTTGCACTCTGTAGCTTTACCTGCCTACTGTAGCCTGGTCGGGTTGGTACCTAGGGCTGGAAGCGCTCCTAGCTCCTTAGTCAATGCAGTTTCAGCTCTCTGTCCATCACCAGGACAGTGATGCAATCTGAGTGTTAGATCACAGCAGGACAAAATCGTCCATGACTGCTTCGTGGTAAGTTGTGTTGCTCCCATGGTCTACAGAACCGATGACGCCAACATCATGGTATGCAGTGTCAATCTTATCTCCTTATCATTTGTTTTTATGTTGTTGAGGTATGGACACTTGGCACCCTCATGACTTCCTTCCAACCTCTGCTGAGGCAGGTATGTTGCAGTGCCTGTTTTGATGCTTAACATATTAATGTATCGGGTGTTAGACACACACAGTTGACAGAAATAGTTAAAAATACATCATATACTGTTTTTTACACTAACCCCAACAAGTAAAAAAAAGTGTAAATATAATAATGATAATTAAATGAATAAACAAACACAATAAAAAAGAAAAGAAAAGAAAAGAAACCACAGACAGCTGTATTCCTGAATGGTTCTAGAGAGACGGCAACCAGCAAGTACACAAAAGGCTCATCAACCACCCATATTTCAATTGTGTTTCGATCGGGGTTAATTTACAGATCTTTGTCTCCTACATATCTCAGAAAGGCACCCCACAGTTCTTGCAACGTTGCAGAACAATCATTCAATGTCAGCCTACAGAACATCTTTAATCCAGCGAGTGTGGCAAGGAGGCACTGTTGCCAACACAATGAGTCTTCTAGCCAACGAAGTAGTGAATGCTACACAAGTGTTTTTGGGTAGATGACTGAGCCGCTATCCCCAAATAGTTCACTTAGGGGATTCGGTTTGATCCTTTCGACAGTGACCACGACACAGTGTTAAAAATGTTTGTCCATTAGCTTTTCAGGGATTGGCAAAGCCAAAACATGTATTAAATTAGCTGGATCCTGTGGACACGATCACATAACACAGACGGCGTGGCGAAGTTGGTAGAGTGGCCGTGCCACCAATCGGATGGTTGCTGGTTACTGGGGTTCAATCCCCGCCTTCTATCATCCTAGTCACGTCCGTTGTGTCCTTGGGCAAGACACTTCACCCTTGCTCCTGATGGGTGCTGGTTAGCGCCTTGCATGGCAGCTCCCACCATCAGTGTGTGAATGTGTGTGTGAATGGGTGAATGTGGAAATACTGTCAAAGCGCTTTGAGTAGAAAAGCGCTATACAAGTATAACCCATTTATTATTTATTTATTTATTTATATGCCATCGTATATAATCGCTAGTTAGACCTTGGTATAATAAGTACAATGTTTTAGCTTACTTTGAATGAGGCTGTGTCTGGCACAAATAGAAGACTTATGAACTCTTCTTAAGATCTCTTTACAGCTATCCTCAGGGACTCATACCCAAAAAGTGACTTAATTAAAGTCAAAGACTCAGGGTGCAAAAGAAAAATGCGGTTATAGAAATGTGAAATTTAACCTTTTAACGTGGTGTCGAAATGACGTCTAAAACTGTGTCAGTTGGTAAGTTCGGGAACCTAGGGAAAGTATTGCGAACAAAACTGCAAATCTGTAGATACCTAAAGAAATGTTGCTTTGGGAGTGAACATTTATTACAAAGTTGCTGAAAAGAGGCAAAAGTGTTGTCGATGTACAGATCTTTGATGTTGTTGATCCCCAGACTTGACCAATTTAAAAAGGCATTATCGACAAGACATAGAGGGAAAGCATTATTAGCACTAATGTGTGCAAGACTATGAATAGTCTGTAAACTAAGATAGCATTTAAACTAAACCCAAATCCTGAATGTAGCTTTTACGATTGGATTTTTTGTGAAAGATAAAGTAGATGAGTGAATGGGAGAGTGAACCAAAGCCCTAAAAGATACTGGTTTAATGGCGTTTGCCTCTATAACCAACCACAGCGGGTTGGATCAAATGCTTCATATTGCAGCCAATATTTAAGAATTTTATAGTTGGTGGACCAGTAATAAAATCTAAAGTTTTGTAGTGCTAATCCTCCTGATGACTTGGGCCTTTACAAATAGTGTTTACATAACCTAACTGTGAGTCTATTTAAACCAAATTAAGTCTAACATCTGACTAATTTAAGAAAGGAGGACTGAGGGAGAAAAAGTGGTATGCATTGGAAGAGAGGACAATTGCAGAACTACATTCATTTTAATAGAGTTGACACGGGCCACTGTAAATAAATTAAGTAAAGACCAGTGCTCAAAATCTACCTGGCTTTTGGACAACAATGGATCAAAATTGGCTTTATAAAGCTCTGCAAGCGTTCGAGTAACCTGGACACCTAAGTATGTGAAATTTTGCAAGGCCATTCTACAAACCCCGTTTCCATATGAGTTGGGAAATTGTGTTAGATGTAAATATAAACGGAATACAATTATTTGCAAATCCTTTTCAACCCATATTCAATTTAATGCACTACAAAGACAAGATATTTGATGTTCAAACTCATAAACTTTTTTTTTATTTTTCAAATAATAATTAACTTAGAATTTCATGGCTGCAACATGTGCCAAAGTAGTTGGGAAAGGGCATGTTCACCATGGCATTTCCTACACTTAGTAAACGTTTGGGAACTGAGGAGACACATTTTTTAAGTTCTCAGGTGGAATTATTTCCCATTCTTGCTTGATGTACAGCTTAAGTTGTTCAACAGTCCGGGGTCTCCGTTGTGGTATTTTAGGCTTCATAATGCGCCACACATTTTCAATGTGAGACAGGTCTGGACTACAGGCAGGCCAGTCTAGTACCCACACTCTTTTACTATGAAGCCACATTGATGTAACACGTGGCTTGGCATTGTCTTGCTGAAATAAGCAGGGGCGTCCATGGTAACGTTGCTTGGATGGCAACATATGTTGCTCCAAAACCTGTATGTACCTTTCAGCACTAATGGCGCCTTCACAGATGTGTAAGTTACCCATGTCTTGGGCACTAATACACCCCCATACCATCACAGATGTTGGCTTTTCAACTTTGCGCCTATAACAATCCGGATGGTTCTTTTCCTCTTTGGTCCGGAGGACACAACGTCCACAGTTTCCAAAAACAATTTGAAATGTGGACTCGTCAGACCACAGAACACTTTTCCACTTTGTATCAGTCCATCTTAGATGAGCTCAGGCCCAGTGAAGCCGACGGCGTTTCTGGGTGTGTTGATAAACGGTTTTCGCCTTGCATAGGAGAGTTTTAACTTGCACTTACAGATGTAGCGACCAACTGTAGTTACTGACAGTGGGTTTCTGAAGTGTTTCTGAGCCCATGATGTCGCTTGTTGATGCAGTACAGCCTGAGGGATGGAAGGTCACGGGCTTAGCTGCTTACGTGCAGTGATTTCTCCAGATTGTCTGAACCCTTTGATGATATTACGGACCGTAGATGGTGAAATCTCTAAATTCCTTGCAATAGCTGGTTGAGAAAGGTTTTTCTTAAACTGTTGAACAATTTGCTCACGCATTTGTTGACAAAGTGGTGACCCTCGCCCCATCCTTGTTTGTGAATGACTGAGCATTTAATGGAATGTACTTTTATACCCAATCATGGCACCCACCTGTTCCCAATTTGCCTGTTCACATGTGGGATGTTCCAAATAAGTGTTTGATGAGTATTCCTCAAATTTATCAGTATTTATTGCCACCTTTCCCAACTTTTTTGTCATGTGTTGCTGGCATCAAATTCTAAAGTTAATGATTATTTTCCAAAAAAAAAAAAGTTTATCAATTTGAACATCAATATGTTGTCTTTGTAGCATATTCAACTGAATATGGGTTGAAAATGATTTGCAAATCATTGTATTCCGTTTATATTTACATCTAACACAATTTCCCAACTCATATGGAAACGGGGTTTGTAAAAGAGGAAATTGCGCAAGGGATCCTCTTTTGCAGCAGAAAATGTAGGAAATGTTTAACTGCTTCCCAAACTCAATTTGTAAGCAGACACATGTCAAAATGCTCGAAGGGTATTCAGTGGACTGATACAGAGATGTCCGAGACATACAGAAGGAGGTAATCTGAGTAGAGAGACTTTCACTTCCATGTGTGCCTACATATGCCCGTAATAGGCGGATTAATGGACACGCTATTGACAGAGGCTCAATGGCAAGAGCAAAAAGCAATGGGCTGAGAGAACAATAGAGGCTAAAGTATACCATTGAATATTATTTGCCATGACCGAGCTCTCCGGGGATAAATAGAAAAGCTTAACCCACAAAATTAAAGGCCTACTGAAACCCACTACTACCGACCACGCAGTCTGATAGTTTATATATCAATGATGAAATCTTAACATTGCAACACATGCCAATACGGCCGGGTTAACTTATAAAGTGCAATTTTAAATTTCCCGGGAAATATCCGGCTGAAAACGTCTCGGTATGATGACGTTTGCGCGTGACGTCACGGATTGTAGCAGACATTTTGGAACAGCACGGTGGCCCGCTTAAGTCGTCTGTTTTCATCGCAAAATTCCACAGTATTCTGGACATCTGTGTTGGTGAATCTTTTGCAATTTGTTCAATGAACAATGGAGACAGCAAAGAAGAAAGCTGTAGGTGGGATCGGTGTATTAGCGGCTGGCTACAGTAACACAACCAGGAGGACTTTGAGGTGGATAGCAGACGCGCTATGCGACGATCGTGGTGAAGTCCTCCGTCGCGCCGTCGATCGCTGGAACGCAGGTGAGCACGGGTGGTGATGAGCAGATGAGGGCTGGCGTAGGTGGAGAGCTAATGTTTTTAGCATAGCTCTGTCGAGGTCCCGTAGCTAAGTTAGCTTCAATGGCGTTGTTAGCAACAGCATTGCTAGGCTTTGCCAGGCGGGACAGCATTAACCGTGTGGTTACAGGTCCAGGGTTTAGTTCAGTGTCTCCTGAGAGTAGAAGTAATAGTAGTATTGTTGATCTTCGGTCTATCCTTCCAGTCAGGGGCATGTTTCTTCGGTTTCTATCCGCAGTTAAGCACGATGCTATCACGTTAGCTCCGAAGCTAAAGTGCTTCGCCGATGTATTGTCGTGGAGATAAAAGTCACTGTGAATGTCCATTTCGCGTTCGCGACTCTCATTTTCAAGAGGATATAGTATCCGAGGTGGTTTAAAATACAAATCCGTGATCCACAATAGAAAAAGGAGAAAGTGTGGAATCCAAGGAGCCCTTGTACCTTACGGTCAGAGCGAAAAAAGATACATCCTGGCGTCCTGCACTGCACTCTAATCCTTCACTCTCACTTTCCTCATCCACGAATCTTTCATCCTCGCTCAAATTAATGGGGTAATCGTCGCTTTCTCGCTCCGAATCGCTCTCGCTGCTGGTGGGAATGATTGTAAACAATGTGCAGATGTGAGGCGCTCCACCACCTGTGACGTCACGCTACTTCTGGTACAAGCAAGGCTTTTTTATCAGCGACCAAAAGTTGCGAACTTTATCGTCGATGTTCTCTACTAAATCCTTTCAGCAAAATTATGGCAATATCGTGAAATGATCAAGTATGACATAGAATGGACCTATCCCCGTTTAAATAAGAAAATTTCATTTCAGTAGGCCTTTAAAACTGTTAATGACGGATCTCTCCAGGACATAAAATAGGTAAATACACTCCACTCTGTCAAAAGCCTTTCCCACATCCAGTGATATCACTGTTTGAAGCGGGGACACTACAATATATTGAAAAGACGGTGAAGATTAGAAAAGGAGTGCCTATTTCGAATGAACCCAGTTTGATCTGCATTAATAATAGAAGGGAAACTAGTCTCCAGGCATAAAGCCAGCAGTTCAGATAATTTAAAATCCATATTTAACTGGCTAATAGGGCGATACGAAGTGCACAAAGAGGGATATTTATCTTTTTTCAAGAGGAGAGAAATTGAACTTGGTTAAGCGTTTTTGGGAGGCGGACAGATTTAAACGATTCATTGTACATATCCAATATTAAAGAGGCAAATTTATGGCCAAAACAATTTTTTTATTTGGAAGGGTAACCATCCGGTCCTGAAGAATAAACGCTTTGTAGTGATACTGCTGCAACGTTGAATTCTGCAGCAGTGACTGGTCTCTCCAATTCCATCGCAGCGGATTGATGAACTGAAGAGATGTCCAAATTGTTAAAAATGTCATCCAGCTCAGGGCATACTTGCCAACCTTGAGACCTTCGAATTCAGGAGATTGGGGGGGGGTTTGAAGTGTGTGTGTGTGTGGAGGGTGGGGGGGCGTGGTTGAGGTGGGCGGGGTTGGGTGGGCGGAGTTTGGTGGTAGCGGGGGTGTATATTGTATCCCGGAAGAGTTAGGGATGAAAGGGATTCTGGGTATTTGTTCTGTTGTGTTTATGTTGTGTTACGGTGCGGATGTTCTCCCGAAATGTGTTTGTCATTCTTGTTTGGTGTGGGTTCACAGTGTTAAAGTTGTTTATAAGGCCACCCTCAGTGTGACCTGTATGGCTGTTGATCAAGTATGTCTTGCAGTCACTTTCGTGTGTATGCAGAAGCCGCATACAACATGTGACTGGGCCAGCACGCTGTTTGTATGGTGAAAAAGCGGACGCTCAAGGCAGTGCCATCACGGCACGCCCTTAATATTGTTGTCCGGGTGAAAATCGGGAGAAATTCGGGAGAATGGTTGCCCCGGGAGATTTTCGTGAGGGTCACTGAAATTGGGGAGTCTCCCGGAAAAATCGGGAGGGTTGGCAAGTATGGCTCAGGGGTAGAACATTGATGATGAGTAGAGGGATGTATAAAAATTGTTAAATACATTATTTATCTCAAGGTCATCAGTGGTTACGCCTGAATCAGTTTGAATCGGCCAAATATGATGGGATGCTGATATCTGAATTTGTGTCGAGGATCGAGGGTGGCAGTCCAAAGTCCAAAAGGGAAGTCGAGGCGCACAGCTCGATCACGCAGGGAGGCAGATTGCTGGGGACGACGACAAGGAAGAACAATGAAACACGGAGGGGAAAACGCAGAGAGAGAGAGAGAGAGAGAGCATAAAGCTGGATTATCGGCTTACGGTACAGAAGACTAAGTTCCAGCGAGGATCCTTGGGTCCACTGGTCTAAATACAGCTTGTCCTCATCAGTCCCAGGTGTGTTGATTGCTGATCGCCCACAGCCTTGCTGGCATGTGGGCGTGATTCGGCCAGCGCGAGCAGGGGCGTGTCTCGGCGCGCTGCCAACGGAGGAGCTGGCAGACCCAGCTGCCGGAGAAAACTGCCTCTCGCTCAACACTACTGGTAACACTCAACATTTAATTCCCGCACAGCATTCACATAGTTTTGAGTATTTACACACTTCATTTATTATTTATATATATATATTATATATATATAAATAAACATAGAGTTAAACAACATCCCTGTTGTCTTCTTCCCCTGTACACACGTAACAATAATTAGGTCATTGCTGGTTCTCGGGAGGATATGCATGCCAGACCACTAGTTGGCAATGTAGCTTTTGCATAATCTTTGTCAAAAAATGTTTCTCTAAGTCAGGTGTGACCAAAATGTTTCAAGTGAGGGCTGCATAAAAATTGAAGAATGTCAGGGCTACTTTGATACACTGTATGAATAGAATACACTTAAACCAATAGAATATTGATCAATCAATACATGCTATAATATCTGACCAAAGCATCCACATCTTAGCTTTGTGTTAAAGCGAACAAAGAATATTCGTGTAACATCTGATCTAACCCCTTTAAGATATTTAAATTATTCTGATAAATTATTCTTTAATTATATTATCATTCCGCTAACTAACACCTTTTTTGAGGGCGACGACTTGCCATATTTCCCAAGAAATGTGTACACATGTTCATCATGACAAGACGTATGGAAATCATCGTTTACAGTATGATGCACATGGTTTTCAGGTTTCATTTTTCGGTTCCACCCCCGTCTTAATATTGCTTGGACTTATTCTTTAATATTATTGTTATAATTATTTTTGTTGTTGTTATTATGAATAATAATTCCATTATTGTTATTAGCGGTGTTTTTCTATTTTTTTTTATTATCAATTTTCTTCTATCATATTCTGTTGCGTTTAATATGCATCTAAAAGATGTCTTGATTTTAAATACCACAAACATGTAGTATTTTGTCAACTTTAAAATATATCATTCAACAATGGTGTTGACACTACTTCTAAAAATACTAAAGACATGTCACTGAATGTATGAATTAAGGTTTTGAACCACATCATGCAGTTAAAAAATTATTAGTTTCCTATGATTGGTTAACGTTTAAAGCTAATAATGCCAATGTTTTTTAAATTCTTTCCACACCACTTTCAAAGCTTTAACTTGTTATTCTTGTAAGATTTTCATGAAAATACATTTAGTTTATTTTTAATATTACAAGAGTTTTAATCCATGCTTTAAAAAATAAGAATGAACCACATGTTTTTAATAATAATTAAAGTACCAGTAGAGTGGAAAAACTGGTTGCCTCTATATTGAAGTTATTATCATGTATATATGGTTTATGACACCAAAAGACTTCAAAAGTTAGCGAATAAAGAGATATGATCAAAACAGTACAAATCTCACAGATATTCCCTAGCCATTTTGAGAGTTAATGATGAAGCCAGTCAAGTTAGCCAGTCGAGTTAATGATGAAGCCAGTCAGTTAGCCAGTCGAGTTAATGATGAAGCCAGTCAAGTTAGCCAGTCGAGTTAATGATGAAGCCAGTCAGTTAGCCAGTCGAGTTAATGATGAAGCCAGTCAAGTGATCCATGACGTAGAGTTAGGAACCACAGATCCCTTCCCCATTAACAACAATCAGAATCAGAAATACTTTATTAATCCCAGAGGCGAAATTAAAATTTTCAGCACAACCCCATTCAAGATCAGACAAACATTACAGGGAGATGCAATGCTAATCAAACAGACTTTGTGAGAACCATCAATGATTACTTTGGGGAAATAATGATCAGAACCTTATATTTTTGAGCCCGAACACAAGGAGGCTGAGCAATACGTTTTAGAAGCTGTGTGCTAAAAGGATTTACAGTAGCTTTATTGAAACAATATAGATTCAGAAGCATTGGTAGGTGCTAAACATACAAATTAACCATAAAAAAAACACTTACAGTACAATTTCCACTTTCGCCGGAAATGCCCACTGACAGGACACTCACATAATTATAAAATCGATTAATAAACGTCAATAATCGATAATCAGTTTGTTGTCAGTTGTAAATAAAGTCATGCAGAAAGTTCTCAAATTTGTCTGACTGCAGCGAGCCTCCTCAGCGAGAGATCCAAGCAGCTTCTTTATTTTAAGGCACTTATGTTCCAGTTTTGCACACATTTCCATTTATTTAGTAAATGTAGGAATTAATTTAACTGCACCGTTTTTTTAAAGTTGCAAGTAATAAACGCCTTTTTAATGAAACAAAAACAAATGTAAAACTGTATCAATATATATAAATTACAGATGCATCAATAATCGATTTTTAATCGAATCGTAGCTCCTGAATTGTAATCGAATCGTGAGGTTCCCAAAGATTCCCACCTCTAATATATATATATATATATATATATATATATATATATATATATATATATATATATATATATACTGTGTGTATATATATATATATATATACTGTGTGTATATATATATATATATATTTTATATATATATATATATATATGTATATATATATATATATATATATATATATATATATATATATATATATATATATATATATATATATATATATATATATATATATATATGGACTGCGCATCTGTCATTTAAAAACACTATGAACTTTTTTTCCTCCCTCTTGAACTACTACAAACTATGTATTTACCTGATTGCATATACATCAGAAATAACTTTAAAAGTGTAATTAACAATAAAACAAGTTAGAAATAGGCTCTTCTTTGCCTGTAAAAGTTGTGTTGATTTAAACACTACACACATATATATTACAAACATTAAAATGTGAGTTATTTTTTCAACAGTATTCTTAAAAATACTACAAGTAATATGACATTAAAAACACATGTACAAATAAAGAAATGTCTACGATATGATTTATTTCTCAAATAAAAGTTTTGGCTTCATTATAGAGTAAAAACATGTCATACAATAAATATGTCAACAACTAGATGTTATTTGGATATTCATTTACAAAATGATTGTACATTATGACTAATGAAGGCTCTCTTTTAAGAGAAAAATTTAATTTTACTGGTAACAATATGCAACTAATTATTTATAGGAAACTAATTATTCAACTTTTCTCCACAAAACTGAAAAAGTGGATCACAATCAGAAGTGTGAGCACTTGAACTGGATGTAGTATGGACAAAATGGGGCCAATTATTTTTAATGTGTTTTATATTTTGTACTTGTCTTAATCTTCTATGTGTTTTATACTTTTCTCAACTTTTCTTTAAAAGCCTAACCAGGGACGAGGAATCACAAATTAAAAAAATGTTTAACTGCATGATGTAGCTTAAAACCTTAATAGATTTTTCCATTCAGTGACATGTCTATAGTATTATTAGAAATATTGTTAACACCATTGTTGCATGATATATTTTAAAGTTGGCAACATATTATTACTTGTTTGTAGTATTTAAAACCAATACATCTTTTAGATGCATATTGAATGCGGCATAATAACATAGACGAACGATTGTAATAATAATAAAAATAATAACAACAACAATAATAGTAATAATGTTAACAATAATTGTGAAAAATAATAATGATAACAATATTATTACTAATAATGATAACAATAATACTAATGATTTTAATTCAATTATTATAATAATGGAATAAATCCAAGCAGCTTTTAAGATGGGGCTGGAACCGGCCCATATCCTCCCAAAAATGAAATCTGAAAACCAAAATGGCCTGTCATAATGAACATGTGTATACATTTCTTGGGCGATATCGTACGCTTTTGAGTGTGCTATAGCCCTCAAAAAGGTTTTCGTTAGCGGAATGATAATATATTTAAAGAATAATTAATCAGAAGAATTTAAATATCTTAAAGGGGGTTAGACTAGATCAGGGGTCACCAACCTTTTTGAAACCAAGAGCTACTTCTTGGGTACTGATTAATGCGAAGGGCTACCAGTTTGATACACACTTAAATAAATTGCCAGAAATAGCCAATTTGCTCAATTTACCTTTAACTCTATGTTATTATTAATAATTAATGATATTTACACTTAATTGAATGGTTTAAAAGAGGAGAAAACTCGAAAAAAAATTACAATTAAATTTTGAAACTGTTTATCTTCAATTTCGACTCTTTAAAATTCAAAATTCAACCGAAAAAAAGAAGAGAAAAACTTAAAAAAAGAATTTATGGAACATCATTAGTAATTTTTCCTGATTAAGATTAATTTTAGAATTTTGATGACATGTTTTAAATAGGTTAAAATCCAATCTACACTTTGTTAGAATATATAACAAATTGGACCAAGCTATATTTCTAACAAAGACAAATCATTATTTCTTCTAGATTTTCCAGAACAAAAATGTTAAAAGAAATTCAAAAGACTTTGAAATAAGATTTAAATTTGATTTTACAGATTTTCTAGATTTGCCAGAATAATTTTTTTGAATTTTAATCATAATAAGTTTGAAGAACTTTTTCACAAATATTCTTCGTCGAAAAAACAGAAACTAAAATGAAGAATTAAATTAAAATGTACTTAATATTCTTTACAATAAAAAAAAATAATTTACTTGAACATTGATTTAAATTGTCAGGAAAGAAGAGGAAGGAATTTAAAAGGTAAAAAGATATATGTGTTTAAAAATCCTAAAATCATTTTTAAGGTTGTATTTTTTCTCTAAAATTGTCTTTCTGAAAGTTATAAGAAGCAAAGTAAAAAAAATAATGAATTTATTTAAACAAGTGAAGACCACGTCTTTAAAATATTTTCTTGGATTTTCAAATTCTATTTTGAGTTTTGTCTCTCTTAGAATTAAAAATGTCGGGCAAAGCGAGACCAGCTTGCTAGTAAATAAATACAATTTAAAAAATAGAGGCAGCTCACTGGTAAGTGCTGCTATTTGAGCTATTTTTAGAACAGGCCGGCGGGCTACTCATCTGGTCCTTACGGGCTACCTGGTGCCCGCGGGCACCGCGTTGGTGACCCCTGGACTAGATGTTACACGAGTATGCTTTGTTCGCTTTAACACAAAGCTAAAATGTGGGCGTTTTGGTCAGATATTACAGCATGTATTGATTGACCAACTCTGTATTGGTTTTAGTGTATTTCATTTATACAGTGTATCAAAGTAGCCCTTGAAAACGTTTGGACTCACCTGACTTAGGCCCTGTTTACACTAAGCCGGCTAAGGTTATCCAGGGTAAATCCCACCCAACCTTATCCTTGTCCACACACACACAATGTCGCAACGCGACCTAGTACACATGCGCAGAAAATGCGCACGTCATAGTCACCTCCAGTGTTGCTTTGTGTGCAAGTTCTTAAATTTAACTTATCTGAACAATATCCAGTGTTGTGGTATTTCAATTAACTGGAATCCAGTGTGCTGTGGGGCCCTATTGTAGTGAATCACACCTGAGCCATCATACATGAATTAAATCTTTATTGGACACGAAAGTACACAATGGGACAAAGAACATTTTACAACAATCAATCTAGGGATCTAGATATCTGGTCAGGACACTCCCCACTATTTTGCCTTCACCTTCATTGTCCATTTGTTTTTGGTGACTTCATATACTCTGGACCTAGGCGTTGAGTGCGCGACATACAAGGCGGACAATAACTGATACAGTCTGCTTTGCCAGTCCAAAAGCATTTGCCGTTTTACGTAGTCTTCTCTCGACGGTCAGGTAAAACAAATCAGTGTTGTTTTTGACAACCATCTTACATTTAGTCTTAGTCTTAGTCTTTTGGACTAAAATGCTTATTAGTTTTAGTCACATTTTAGTCACTTTTATATGTGATAGTTTTAGTCCAGTTTTAGTCCAGTTTTAGTCGACGAAAACTCAAAAGGGTTTTAGTCTAGTTTTAGTCCAAAAAAAAAGAATAAAAAGTATAATATAAGTATATAAGTATAGTCTTTTAACAAATTAATTTAGGTCAATAAGTATTGGAGATTGCTGTTGGGCAGTGTCACACATAAGTTGTGAAAATAGCAGCAGATGTATAAGTTCAACCCATTGTAAGCTTGCAGATCTGCTATTTTCACAAATAATAACAATAAAGGAATGGTTTTAGACATATAAGGTTTCCACCCAACAGCAAATTTCTGATCCAAGGATTGTGTATCACACACAGATAAAGTGGTAACAGTGGAATCAAAGTTCATTACTCCAAAAAAGCCAAAAAACAAAAACATTCTACTTCAGCAATTGTGGCTTTATTTCTCAGAATTTGTTAAAGTACAATGAACATAAACATGCCCAAAATATGAGTGATGGATGAGGAACACATATGCTCAACTTGGCCCTGTCTGCCAGTGCAATTACAACAGATATCATACAACCCCACTCTCTTTAATTTGTGCAAACCATGTAATAAAATAATCAATTAATTCCTGATTCCTTAATGGGGCTGCACAACGTCACTTGTGGCTTTTAGGCTAAAGCTAGCAGACTCTACGTATAACAGTAACTCGACCTGTTTAACATATCAAGTTACGTGCTGACAGAACGTACTCACAAAGAGATAACCACACCGTCACAGAATGTAAACATGGCTAAACATGCTGCTAAAGTAACACACACTTAATGAATTGACATTAGCGTAACAAAAGCTAACTTTAGCCTGAAGTTAGCAGCCCATTTGCGCCAGGAGTATGTGGAAAACGTACTCATGTATTAGCTTACTATGACATTTATCGATTATGTTAACAGCATTTGTAACTTACCTTCGAAAAAATATCCTTGTGGCGAGCCTTAAGGTTGGTCGTATTTTTTCCGCATATTTTGTGGCCACATTTGTCACCGTCTTCCTTCACAATACACTGTTTTATTATCCGCTGGGTTATATTTAAAATACACCCATATGTCGTCTCTACGTTTGCGACCACCGAGCCCCTGTGTTGAAACTGCCGCCGCCATCACGATCCATTGCCTGATGAGTAACAATAGTCTGACGTGTTGAGCACGTTGTGCGCTGCCAGTTTGTGGGCGTGGTTTTAATTGACACACATAGTGATGGGTTGATGAGGCGTCATGAAGCGTTTCGACACATTGCAAAACTGTATTGATACTGTGTCGATACTGTGTCACTAAATACTGACATCTGCTGGACATTAAAAATCCCTACAGGCAACCTATAGACCGACTCAACTGACACTGATTTTATGACCTAGTATATACAATAATATAAACCAAGTCATTGTATTTCATTTAGGATTATTTCATATCTTCATTTAAATAAAAATATATTTTTATCTTTTTTAGATACAGTCAATAAATAATGTGAACATGTATCGTGACTACGATGGTAGAAAGTGGGGATTGAACCCAAATAACCAGCAACCCTCCGATTGCTGGCACAGCCACTCTACCAACTTCGCCACGCCGTCATTCCTGTAACTTTCTCTAGTAACGGCATTCCATGATTAATATCAATAAATCAACATTAATAATAAATGACAGAAAAATAAGCACACGTATGACTGAGGAGTCATAGTGTAATTTTGTGTGGTGTTTGAGTTGTCCGACTTTTTGTGTGGCCATAAACGCACCAGTGGCTTAGTGGTATGCGTGTTGTTGACGAACACCGTTAGGGCCGCTTGTTGTCACTGTCACTCAAAGTTGCATTTCAAAATTACACAGAATAAATGTGTTTATTTTGTTTAGAATTCAGATGGGTTTGATTTGGTGCGCGGCATGTATTTGCTGTGCGGCGCACAGTGTGCGCAGAGGACGCTTGAGCAGTGCGCAATTGCGCAGGCGCGCACCTTAGAGGGAACGTTGCTCACAGGGCACAGAGGAGGCGTCAGTGCGATACAGTTTGCGTATCGGTCACGTGACCGAAGCAGCTCATGATCGGTCACGTGACTTTCTAAAAGCGGTACGCGCACCGACACAGGGTATCGCTCTATGAGCTCGACGCATGCGCCGATGCATCTGTGTTGCCGGACACATCACACACACAATAAACAGAAATGTCATGCATTTTAAACGTCTGACAGATTACCCACTGACATTTTTGTCCGTTCTCGTCTCGTCAACGAAAACTCACACACGTCTCGTCATGTTTTCGTCATCAGAGAGACATGTTTATCTCGTTACCGTGTCGTTATAGTCATTAAAAAAAAGTGGCGTCAACGAAATTATTTCGTCATCGTCTTCGTTGACAAAAACAACACTGATACAAAGCACACTTTTTTTTATCACATTCACGGGAGCTCGCATTCTCGTTGACTCTCCTTCGACAAATGGACAAAGTTTTTCGGTAAGTAGAATCACAGCTGACCTGGACATTTGAAAGTTCTCTTGCCGTCAGAGAAGTGTTGTATCCCAAATAGCTGCAATTGCTTTCTCTTAAGGTATTCATGTGTGATTTCAACAAGCGTCTGTACAGACGGAAGGAGAAACACGGGCATATCTGGATGACTCGCCTCCATATTTCCAGTGGTTAGCTCCGAGTTACGAAACCGCTTTATTATGAAGCTGGCTGTGGCGCGTTCTTTCTGACGTCACTTCCTGTGTGGGGCGCTGTCTTTCTGGCGTCACTTCCTCTCCGAACTCAGTTTGTAAACGATCAATGAGTCCATACAAAGCTAAGAGCCGGAGATTCAAGAAAAACACGGCGCGCACTTACCCGTGTAAAAAATTTCCGAGGAGGGGAACCTTAAACGATGATTTAGTGTGGCTGATGTCAGGGTTGTCCCTGACAGTTTGATCAAGTTTTAGTTTTCCTCTGCGTTTGTCTTAGTTTCCTGTCTTTAGTTCCTGTCAGCACTCTTATTTTGGTTATTTCCTGATTGTCTCCCTGAGTGCTTTTTCCCCTCAGCTGTGGCTGATTGGCACCTGGCCACACCTGGTGTCAGTCAGCCAGCTGCTATTTAAACCTGCCCTGCCCTCCAGTCACGGCTGGATTATTGTCATTAAGACTTGTAGCTCCTACCTGTTACTTGTCTCTGTTCCTGTATGCCGTGGACTGCTTTCAGTCTTTTTGTTCCTAGCTCCTGTTTACTGGATCCTGTTTCCCGTTTTCCAGTTTGGCGTTCCTGGTTTGTGTCTTTTCTTAATTTTTACTTTTGGACATTAAATAATGTTTTCTTGTACCAAGCCTGCCGCCATCTCTGCATCTTGGGGTTCGTCACCAAAAAACTTTGACATAATAATCCAGCCTAATACGAACCCCGCGGAGATTTCCATGGCAGAGAGGCTTGACAGGATTCTGACGATGATGGCTAAATTAAAAGAAAGTTCGGCCGCTTTTCAAGCCCTCTCCCACCCACCCCTGTCGTCTGTGGGCCTATCTGGGGACGTCTGGGATCCGTCCCTTGGGGGGGGGAGGCTATGAGTAGCTGTGCAGCTGGGGAGGCACAGCTACTCACCCCAGTGGGTCTGCAAGAGATGGCGCCATCATCTCCGAGGGGTCTGCAACAGACGGCGCCATCCTCTCCGGTGGACCAGCAGACGCCACCACCCTCCTTCCCGGGTGGCCAGCAGGGGTCTCCGCCACCCTCCTTCCCGGGTGGCCAGCAGGGGTCTACACCACCCTCTCCGGGTGGCCAGCAGGGATCTCCACCACCCTCTCCGGGTGACCAGCAGGGGTCTCCACCACCATCCTTCCCGGGTGGCCAGCAGAGGGCGCCGCCACCACCTTCTCCGGGTGGCCAGCAGAGGGCGCCTCCACCACCCTCTCCGGGTGGCCAGCAGAGGGCGCCTCCACCACCCTCTCCGGATGGCCAGCAGAGGGCGCCTCCCCCACCCTCTCCGGGTGGCCAGCAGAGGGCACCTCCCCCACCCTTTCCGGGTGGCCAGCAGAGGGCGCCACCACCACCCTCTCCGGGTGGCCAGCAGAGGGCGCCGCCACCATCCTTCCCGGTGGGCCCTCCCACGTCGGCGGTCGAGCCGCCTCGACAATTGTGGCGGCGTTCAACTCGCCGTCGCCACCTGACTCTTCCCCGCTGGTTGTGGGGACACTTGGCCTGGCGGCCCACCTCCTTGTCCTCCCTCCACCCTCCCTTGACTTTGGACTGTTTTTTTTATTGTGGGTAGGGGGCGATTTCTTATACGTCTGGTATCCGTTATGGGAAGGGGGGCTACTGTCAGGGTTGTCCCTGACAGTTTGATCAAGTTTTAGTTTTCCTCTGCGTTTGTCTTAATTTCCTGTCTTTAGTTCCTGTCAGCACTCTTATTTTGGTTATTTCCTGATTGTCTCCCTGAGTGCTTTTTCCCCTCAGCTGTGGCTGATTGGCACCTGGCCACACCTGGTGTCAGTCAACCAGCTGCTATTTAAACCTGCCCTGCCCTCCAGTCACGGCTGGATTATTGTCATTAAGACTTGTAGCTCCTACCTGTTACTTGTCTCTGTTCCTGTATGCCGTGGACTGCTTTCAGTCTTTTTGTTCCTAGCTCCTGTTTACTGGATCCTGTTTCCCGTTTTCCAGTTTGGCGTTCCTGGTTTGTGTCTTTTCTTAATTTTTACTTTTGGACATTAAATAATGTTTTCTTGTACCAAGCCTGCCGCCATCTCTGCATCTTGGGGTTCGTCACCAAAAAACTTTGACAGCTGAAACGGAGCTTAGGCTAAATCTTTATTCGTTTAAGGGGTTATCTGGCTTAGTGTAGACATAGTCTTAGGAGAATTTTTTTTTGACAAAGATTATGCAAAAGCCACATTGCCAATAGTGATCTGGCATGTATACCCTCCTGAGAACCGCCATTGATTGCACTGTTATATACAAACCCCGTTTCCATATGAGTTGGGAAATTCTGTTAGATGTAAATGTAAACGGAATACAATGATTTGCAAATCCTTTTCAACCCATATTCAGTTGAATGCAATACAAAGACAAGATATTTGATGTTCAAACTCATAAACTTTATTTTTTTTTGGCAAATAATAATTAACTTAGAATTTCATGGCTGCAACACGTGCCAAAGTAGTTGGGAAAGGGCATGTTCACCACTGTGTTACATGGCCTTTCCTTTTAACAACACTCAGTGAGTAAATGTTTGGGAACTGAGGAGACACATTTTTTAAGCTTCTCAGGTGGAATTCTTTCCCATTCTTGCTTGATGTACAGCTTAAGTTGTTCAACAGTCCGAGGGTCTCCGTTGTGGTATTTTAGGCTTCATAATGCGCCACACATTGTCAATGGGAGACAGGTCTGGACTACAGGCAGGCCAGTCTAGTACCTGCGTACCTGCACTCTTTTACTATGAAGCCAGGTTGATGTAACACATGTCTTGGCATTGTCTTGCTGAAATAAGCAGGGGCGTCCATGGTAACGTTGCTTGGATGGCAACATATGTTGCTCCAAAACCTGTATGTACCTTTCAGCATTAATGGCGCCTTCACAGATGTGTAAGTTACCCATGTCTTGGGCACTAATACACCCCCATACCATCACAGATGCTGGCTTTTCAACTTTGCGCCTATAACAATTCGGATGGTTCTTTTTCTCTTTGGTCCGGAGGACACGACGTCCACAGTTTCCAAAAACAATTTGAAATGTGGACTCGTCAGACCACAGAACACTTTTCCACTTTGTATCAGTCCATCTTAGATGAGCTCAGGCCCAGCGAAGCCGACTGCGTTTCTGGGTGTTGTTGATAAACAGTTTTCGCCTTGCATAGGAGAGTTTTAACTTGCACTTACAGATGTAGCGACCAACTGTAGTTACTGACAGTGGGTTTCTGAAGTGTTCCTGAGCCCATGTGGTGATATTCTTTACACACTGATGTCGCTTGTTGATGCGGTACAGCCTGAGGGATCGAAGGTCACGGGCTTAGCTGCTTACGTGCAGTGATTTCTCCAGATTCTCTGAACCCTTTGATGATATTACGGACCGTAGATGGTGAAATCCCAAAATTCCTTGCAATAGCTGGTTGAGAAAGGTTTTTCTTAAACTGTTCAACAATTTGCTCACACATTTGTTGACAAAGTGGTGACCCTCGCCCCATCCTTGTTTGTGAATGACAGAGCATTTCATGGAATCTACTTTTGTACCCAATCATGGCACCCACCTGTTCCCAATTTGCCTGTTCACCTGTGGGTGTCATGATCCGTGGTCCGGATCATGTTTTGTTTAGTTATGTTCTGTTAGTTTTGGACTTCCTTGGTTGTTTTGTGCACTTCAGGAGTTTGTTTTGGTTGTCAAGGTCACTCTTTGTGTGCACCTGTCTCTGATTAGTGCTCACCCGCTCACCTGCTTCCCGAGCGCTAATCAGAGACATTATTTAAGTTGCCTTTGCCAGGCAGTCGGCCTGGCTTCACTGATTATGTCACACGGTTTGGTCACGCCTGTACCAAGTAAGTTTCTTGTTCCATGCCCTAGCTTCTGTTTAGTCTTAGCTTCACGTGTTTTAGGCACGCCTTTCTTTTTGTTGTGTTATTTGTGTTTTTGGTAGTTGAGTGATTTATGTTAATAAATCCATTCCTACCTTTACGCCTTCGTCCGGAGCCGTCTTTTTGCATTGAAAGAACAAACCGCAGCAAGCTGCAGCCCCCACGTGACATAGTGAAGCCAGCAGTCAGTTCTTTCGCATTTTGACAGCCAGGAGATGGGGACGCGCCGCGGAAGACGCAAGCCAGCCAGAAAGGCTTCGTTTCGCCGCCAAGACGCGTCGTTCCCCCAAACTCCTCCTCCGGAACACAGCACGCCTCATGCAGCCCAGTCTTCCTCGCCGCCATTGTTTGGTAATCCCATATCTCATTTTGCCAAACAATTTTTAGATTGGGCTGCAAGCCAAATGAACTCTGACAACTTAACTACATCCATTTTAAATGACGTCACCCCGCCCACTTCCGAGGACGTCACTGAAACGGCGCGCGGCGATGACATCATTCCGCCGGCGTCTTCAAGGGACGACACTGATCAGGATTTTCTTTTTTTCCCATCTGTCTCCCTTGGTCAGCCACCTCCTAAAGACTATTTTCCTAAAATAAAGTACCATCAGGACACTTTTTCTAAAAATAGATTCTGTCAACTTCAATCACCTCCGCCCCCAGTGACTTTGACTCTGCCCCTAAGGACTCTAGCCCCGCCCACGTCAAGGACTTTTTCTCGCTGTCCTCCCACACAATCTCAGGTGGGGGGTGAAAAAAAGATTTTCTGGACAATTTAAAGGGGACCTGCACCTCGCCAGACGCCTGCACCTGCTCCTCGTCAGACGCCTGCACCTGCTCCTCGGCAGACGCCTGCACCTGCACCCCGCCAGACGCCTGCACCTGCACCCCGCCAGACGCCTGCACCTGCACCCCGCCAGACGCCTGCACCTGCACCCCGCCAGACGCCTGCACCTGCTCCCCGCCAGACGCCTGCACCTGCTCCCCGCCAGACGCCTGCACCCCGCCAGACGCCTGCACCTGCACCCCGCCAGACGCCTGCACCTGCACCCCGCCAGACGCCTGCACCTGCACCCCGCCAGACGCCTGCACCCCGCCAGACGCCTGCACCCCGCCAGACGCCTGCACCTGCTCCCCGCCAGACGCCTGCACCTGCACCCCGCCAGACGCCTGCACCTGCACCCCGCCAGACGCCTGCACCTGCACCCCGCCAGATGCCTGCACCTGCTCCCCGCCAGACGCCTGCACCTGCTCCCCGCCAGACGCCTGCACCTGCTCCCCGGCAGACGCCTGCACCTGCTCCTCGCCAGGCACCTGTACGGGCGTCCAAGCCTGCCATGAAGGCGTCGACGCGCCCACCTCCCCGTCGACCACGGATGTGGCCGCTCCCTGGTCGTCCGCCTCGCCGTCGGCCACGGATGTGGCCGCTCCCTGGTCGCCCGCCTCGTCTGCTGCAGCGGCGCTCCACTCGCCGCCGCCACTTGACTTTGCCTCGGTGGATTCGTGGACACTTGGCCTGGCGACCCACCGCCAAGTCCTCCCTCCACCCTCCCGTGACTTTTGACCCTGCTTGTTTTTTTTTTTTATGGACATCTTGTATCTGTCCTTGAGGAGGGGGTACTGTCATGATCCGTGGTCCGGATCATGTTTTGTTTAGTTATGTTCTGTTAGTTTTGGACTTCCTTGGTTGTTTTGTGCACTTCAGGAGTTTGTTTTGGTTGTCAAGGTCAATCTTTGTGTGCACCTGTCTCTGATTAGTGCTCACCCGTTCACCTGCTTCCCGAGCGCTAATCAGAGACATTATTTAAGTTGCCTTTGCCAGGCAGTCGGCCTGGCTTCATTGATTATGTCACACGGTTTGGTCACGCCTGTACCAAGTAAGTTTCTTGTTCCATGCCCTAGCTTCTGTTTAGTCTTAGCTTCACGTGTTTTAGGCACGCCTTTCTTTTTGTTGTGTTATTTGTGTTTTTGGTAGTTGAGTGATTTATGTTAATAAATCCATTCCTACCTTTACGCCTTCGTCCGGAGCCGTCTTTTTGCATTGAAAGAACAAACCGCAGCAAGCTGCAGCCCCCACGCGACATAGTGAAGCCAGCAGTCAGTTCTTTCGCATTTTGACAGCCAGGAGATGGGGACGCGCCACGGAAGACGCAAGCCAGCCAGAAAGGCTTCGTTTCGCCGCCAAGACGCGTCGTTCCCCCAAACTCCTCCTCCGGAACACAGCACGCCTCATGCAGCCCAGTCTTCCTCGCCGCCATTGTTTGGTAATCCCATATCTCATTTTGCCAAACAATTTTTAGATTGGGCTGCAAGCTAAATGAACTCTGACAACTTAATTACATCCATTTTAAATGACGTCACCCCGCCCACTTCCGAGGACGTCACTGAAACGGCGCGCGGCGATGACATCATTCCGCCGGCGTCTTCAAGGGACGACACTGATCAGGATTTTCTTTTTTTCCCCATCTGTCTCCCTTGGTCAGCCACCTCCTAAAGACTATTTTCCTAAAATAAAGTACCATCAAGACACTTTTTCTAAAAATAGATTCTGTCAACTTCAATCACCTCCGCCCCCAGTGACTTTGACTCTGCCCCTAAGGACTCTAGCCCCGCCCACGTCAAGGACTTTTTCCCGCTGTCCTCCCACACAATCTCAGGTGGGGGGTGAAAAAAGATTTTCTGGACAATTTAAAGGGGACCTGCACCTCGTCAGACGCCTGCACCTGCTCCTCGGCAGACGCCTGCACCTGCACCCCGCCAGACGCCTGCACCTGCACCCCGCCAGACGCCTGCACCTGCACCCCGCCAGACGCCTGCACCTGCTCCCCGCCAGACGCCTGCACCTGCTCCCCGCCAGACGCCTGCACCTGCACCCCGCCAGACGCCTGCACCTGCACCCCGCCAGACGCCTGCACCTGCTCCCCGCCAGACGCCTGCACCTGCACCCCGCCAGACGCCTGCACCTGCACCCCGCCAGACGCCTGCACCTGCACCCCGCCAGACGCCTGCACCTGCACCCCGCCAGACGCCTGCACCTGCTCCCCGGCAGACGCCTGCACCTGCTCCCCGGCAGACGCCTGCACCTGCTCCTCGCCAGGCACCTGTACGGGCGTCCAAGCCTGCCATGAAGGCGTCGACGCGCCCACCTCCCCGTCGACCACGGATGTGGCCGCTCCCTGGTCGTCCGCCTCGCCGTCGGCCACGGATGCGGCCGCTCCCTGGTCGCCCGCCTCGTCTGCTGCAGCGGCGCTCCACTCGCCGCCGCCACTCGCCGCCGCCACTTGACTTTGCCTCGGTGGATTCGGGGACACTTGGCCTGGCGACCCACCGCCAAGTCCTCCCTCCACCCTCCCGTGACTTTTTACCCTGCTTGTTTTTTTTTTTTATGGACATCTTGTATCTGTCCTTGAGGAGGGGGTACTGTCATGATCCGTGGTCCGGATCATGTTTTGTTTAGTTATGTTCTGTTAGTTTTGGACTTCCTTGGTTGTTTTGTGCACTTCAGGAGTTTGTTTTGGTTGTCAAGGTCACTCTTTGTGTGCACCTGTCTCTGATTAGTGCTCACCCGTTCACCTGCTTCCCGAGCGCTAATCAGAGACATTATTTAAGTTGCCTTTGCCAGGCAGACGGCCTGGCTTCACTGATTATGTCACACGGTTTGGTCACGCCTGTACCAAGTAAGTTTCTTGTTCCATGCCCTAGCTTCTGTTTAGTCTTAGCTTCACGTGTTTTAGGCACGCCTTTCTTTTTGTTGTGTTATTTGTGTTTTTGGTAGTTGAGTGATTTATATTAATAAATCCATTCCTACCTTTACGCCTTCGTCCGGAGCCGTCTTTTTGCATTGAAAGAACAAACCGCAGCAAGCTGCAGCCCCCACGTGACAGTGGGATGTTCCAAATAAGTGTTTGATGAGCATTCCTCAACTTTATCAGTATTTATTGCCACCTTTCCTAACTTCTTTGTCACGTGTTGCTGGCATAAAATTCTAAAGTTAATGATTATTTGCAAAAAAAAAAATGTTTATCAGTTTGAACATCAAATATGTTGTCTTTGTAGCATATTCAACTGAATATGGGTTGAAAATGATTTGCAAATCATTGTATTCCGTTTATATTTACATCTAACACAATTTCCCAACTCATATGGAAAGGGGGTTTGTACTACAATGACCTAATTATCTTCATAACATGGTCAGAAGACAACTAGAAAATAGGACACCACCAACATGAGACTGCATAAATATCTATTTTAAAACTCCAATGCGGTACAGGCCACCACCTGTACAAACACATGCATTGTTTCACCATGAAATTAGCTCCCGGCAGCAAAACGCCCAAACAAACCATTTAATACTCAGTTTAGACACAGCTTCATTACACATCAATCACTAAGCACACAATCTCACAACACAGAATGAATAATTTGACATTACTTTGCTGTTAAATTAAATATATTAAATATATAGATTATTATTTTCAAAACAACTGACATCTGACAAATCATACTGTGATTATCATACTGTCTATAAAACACATTCTCATCTTCAATAGATTGGTCAAATCGTAGTCGGAAACTAAAGGGAGGGAGGGCGGTACGGATTGTCAGAAGTCAGGGTGCGAGACTTAAATGTCATCAATCATTTTGATTAATGGGTTTTTGACAGTTCGACAGAAAGTGGGTACTAATATCTTTAACAATCTCTTGCACATCTGGCCAGATCCGATCCATAAAAGGTATTTAACTCGTCCTGCGGGACCATTTACAAAAATCGACCTGTAAGACATATGTCAGCAAATAAGAACCATACTAACTTCAGCAACAACCCCCAGGTTCATCATGCATACACACCTTATGTATTACTATTAACACAGAAGACCGTACCGCAGGGCTTTACCTAGCAGCCCAGGGACTGAATCCAGCCTGGGAATATTTGGCAGTTAAAAATTTATTTCATAATGTGATTTATGTAACTAAGGCTTGTTTACTTTAGACGCAGTCAGTAGTCATTGGTCTAACCCAGGAGTTGCCCGCGGGCACCAGGTCGCCCGTAAGGACCAGATGAGTCGCCTGCTGGCCTGTTCTAAAAATAGCTCAAATAGCAGCACTTAACAGTGAGCTGCCTCTATTTTTTAAATGTTATTTATTTACTAGTGTGACAGTCCTAACTGTCGTGCGGGTTCTCAGGACCATCCAGGGAAGACATTGTCGTGAGACGGTTTAGACTTCTTTATTATTTCAATCACAGAGTCTTTTGCGTGCTTTTCAGCAGCTGCCTTTTTTCTCAGTGAGCACATGAATGGTTTCCTCCCGTCCGCCGTCTGCTTTTCAGCAGCACGTCGCCGTCGTTTGCGTGGCAGCAGAGGATGGTTTCCTCCCGTCCGCCGTCTTTCTCCGTCTCCTCCCTTGATGTTCACGTCTCTCACACTTTTATACGGTCCGAGAGGGTGATTGCACTGTCCACAGCTGCGCGCTCCACGCACCTTATGCTGATTGCGGCGTCGCTCCCGGCGCGCCCCGCCTTGCCGCTCGCTCGTCCACGCCTCCTCGCCGCCATCTTGGAGCGGGCGCCGTCGGTCCGCCGGCACCGCCTCCCCACAACTAGCAAGCTGGTCTCGCTTTGCTCGACATTTTTAATTCTAAGAGAGACAAAACTCAAATAGAATTTGAAAATCCAAGAAAATATTTGAAAGATTTGGTCTTCACTTGTTTAAATAAAGTCATTTATTTTTTTACTTTGCTTCTTATAACTTTCAGAAAGACAATTTTAGAGAAAAAATACAACCTTAGAAATGATTTTAGGATTTTTAAGCACATATACCTTTTTACCTTTTAAATTCCTTCCTCTTCTTTCCTGACAATTTAAATCAATGTTCAAGTAAATTAATTTTTTTATTGTAAAGAATAATAAATACATTTTAATTTAATTCTTCATTTTAGCTTCTGTTTTTTCGACGAAGAATATTTGTGAAATATTTCTTCAAACTTATGATTAAAATTCAAAAAAAATATTCTGGCAAATCTCGAAAATCTGTAGAATCAAATTTAAATCTTATTTCAAAGTCTTTTGAATTTCTTTGAAAATTTTTGTTCTGGAAAATGTAGAAGAAATAATGATTTGTCTTTGTTAGAAATATAGCTTGGTCCAATTTGTTATATATTCTAACAAAGTGCAGATTGGATTTTAACCTATTTAAAACGTGTCATCAAAATTCTAAAATTAATCTTAATCAGGAAAAATTACTAATGATGTTCCATAAATTATTTTTTTATTTTATTTTATTTTACAGGAGTTGTTATTTGTACAAACATGGTGCAAAGTAATTCATGATTTGTTAAAAAAAAATGTTAGTGGCTAGCTAGTTAAAATGGGATGTTGTGATTTCACAAGACTGTCTTAGAAGTGATCATTTCAAAATGTTCAATTTGAAAAATGTGCACTTAGAGAAAATATAAAAATAAAATGTTGCTCTTGGTTTCAAAAAGGTTGGTGACCCCTGGTCTAACCTCTTTAGTTACACTAGTGGTGCTCCTAAAGGTTTCATTTTAGATCTCTCTTTCACATCAGCTATTCAACTGGTGGCCCGTGAGTTAAAAAAATGTGACTCACATTTTTTGAACAGATTCTTAAAATAATGTCATTGAGATGATCTTTGCCATGCTTTTTTGCCAAAGGTTCCTAAAAAGAGCAGAGCGCTCCTGTAACTCTGGCGAAATAAATAGACCAAAATCTAATATCTACTGTATGTCAGGTAATGTCGGTCTTAAACCCCTAGATGCAGAGATGGCAGGTGGCATGACTTCAATGTGCAAAAGGTAGTCGTGCAACTGGTTAGTGCACATGCTGGGAAAACAGGCAACAGGTAGAAATTATCGAGGCCTGACTGGAGGGTGAGGCAGGCATAAACAGCAGGCCTGTTTGGCAACTGCAACCAGGTGTGCAGGGGCGGATTAAGAAATTTTGGCCCCCTGGGCCTGACATGGTCTTGGCCCCTCAACCCCCCGCGCGTGTGGGCGCACACACACGCACGCACTATGCAAGAAATACTGTATACTGTGAACAGACATGCACACTGTACTGTACAGAAGAGTGCACATACTGCACACACACTATTAGGTATACCACACAGACACTGACAAGCACAGGTTTCACACAGACACAGGGGGAGGGGATAAATGGCCTAAAAATAAACATTTTGGAAAATGATTACGCCCACTTCAGTGATGGTGCATTGGGTCATTTGAGAGATATTATGTATTGGAAGTTGGTAGCTATCATGAAATAAACCCCCCACCCCACCCAAAAAACTAAATCGGACATGATTTTTGCCCCCTTTTCCTCCCTTCTATCATTAAAAATAAAATAATATCTTAGGAAAACACTTTGGCATAACGGCAGCTGTGCAGCAAATTGAGGCTCAAAGTCTGTATCTATTTGTGGTTAAGCTTGAGGAGAAGGAGAAAGGTAAAATGATAACATGCATCGGAGAGCACCACAAAGAAAGGTGTAGGCCAGTTCATGGTACAAGGGCTGCATGCAGGTCAAGATAGCCCATTTCCAAGAATGCTATAGTGGCTGGACAGGCACTGGACATGTCCTGAACTCAGTGTCAGACGTGGCTGCCGAATACTTGGATGAAGTGAAGCAGCTGACAGATCTCATGCTGCCCCATCTGAAGACTGTCCTGGCCAGGCAGAGGATGGATGAGGAGACCTTCCCAATGGACCCTGTCAGTGAACAGGCTAGTAACATTGATGGCACCCCTGTGCACAACATTGGGATGGAGAGACAATGTGGCAAGGTGGACTACAAACTGAAGAAGTTGGGCACACTGAACGCAGTCAATAGGTCAATAATTTTACAGAAGAGCCAGGAGCTTCAGAGGTTTCAAGGCAGCAGCACAAGCAAAAAGGGAGGTTGAACTCAACTGGAGTAAATTCATGAAGGCAAAATTCGAGAGTAGGGCAGATGAGAAACAAGAGATGGCTCAAAGAAAGGAGACTAGACATGCTGGACACACTGAAATCTTTTGATGGCCCCTTCACGATAGTGGGGAAGTTGAAAAGTTCCTTGTGGATGAAAGTCTGCACAAGAATGCAAAGCTGCAGAGAATGAAGCTTGAGGTTCAGTTTGCCAGAGAAAGCACCAAGCTTCTGCCTAAAGTCAATCCTATCTTCACAATCCAGGTGACACTTCCCAGAAATGGCAAAAGTGCAATTCTCCAAGTCATAATGGATACTTAGAATTTTATGGTGGTGGTAAGTATTCATGAAAACAGGTAGCCTAACATTAGTGAATGGGTGAATTCTGGAAATAACCTAAAAATCTTACACAGTGCACCTTTAAGCAAGGGGTTTCTTTTGTGCTTTCAATTTTGCAAAATCATCCACCACATCATTGAAGTCCAACTCTCTTGTCAGCTCACTCTCAATTGCCATTAGAGATAACGCATGTAATCTTTTCTGAGTCATTCTTGTGCGCAGCTCATTTTTTACTCTTGACAAAAGAGAGAATGAGCGTTCTCCCTCACAGTTACTGACCGGTAGAGTGAGAAAAATCTGTAGCGCAATGTATGTATTAGGAAACGTAGGCTGTAGTCCAAAATGTATTATTGTTTTGAGCAGTCCTGAAGGGGTCCTCTCCTCATCAGTGTTGTTGAGCTGTATAAAAGATTTGAACTGTATAAGCTCCTGTCCAAGACTTTCATTGAGGTCAGATGGGTATGATTCAGTGAGAATCTTGGCCTTGTGAAGGACTGAAGCATTGGACTCTGTATCCAAAGAGAAAAGGACACTGAACAAATTGTTCAGATGTTTGTAGGCCTCCAGACGGTGATTAAGGCTTGAACTCAGTTGATCAATAGAGGCAATAAATGTCTCTATTTGAAACAGTTGCCTTCCCTCAAGCACAACATCTGGGGATGCTGATTCATCAGCAAACTTTTTACGTTTCCTCGTCCGTTCAGCCCTGTAAGATGGGGTGCCACCCAACATGTTTAAGGCTTTCTGCTCAAAATGATCAAATAGATCTCTTTGGGAGAGAACAAAGGTGCGCAGAGATTCCAGCAATCTAACTGCTGTACCAAGGTCCATGTCTGCTTTTTGAAGTTGCAGACTTGTGGCCTGAAATCTGGACAGAACAGTGTCCCAAAAGCCTGCCATGAAGGCCATCTCAAGTGAATCCAGCTTCCGCACTAGACTGTCAGCTTCAGTTCGTGTGTCTCGTTTCTCTGTGTCATCAGTGGAAATAACCTGTAGTGCTGCTTTTATTTTACTGTAGTTCTGCCACAGTGCTTTGGTAGATTCTGCACGGCAACTCCAACGCGTGTTGGATAAAGCTTTAAGTGTGAGATCTATGTTGGAATTGCCAAATACCCTGTCCCATCGGTGTGTGGATGCAGTTGTGAAGTTGTAAATAGACTGAATCAAGTCAAAATACTTAGAGACTTCATTTTCACATCTGTCAATGCTGTTGACTCCCACCAAATTCAAAGAGTGAGCTGCACATGGAATATAGTGTATTAATGGGTTGCTTTTCTTTAAGTGAGCCTGCAACCCATTATACCTCCCTGACATGTTGCTGGCATTATCATAAGCCTGCCCCCTGCAATTTGACAGCTCTAACCCTAGATTTTCCAACACAGACATGACACAGTTAGCCAAACTTTCACCTGTATGGCTAGTAATGGGCTCAAAACCCACAAAGCGTTCAACAACACTGCCCTCTTTGCTAACAAAACGGAATATGAATGTCAATTGGTCCACATGAGATAAATCTGGGGTTGAATCCACAATGATAGAGTAGTATTTGCTTGCTTGCAGTTCATCTGCTATAGCCTGTTTGGTTTTTGCACCCATCAATTCAATGAATTCCTCACAAATGGTGGAGGACAGATATGAGGTATTACCTCGACCCATCTGCCCAAACTTTCTGATGTGATCCTTTAGAAAGGGATCAAATTCAGCCAGGACCTCCAGAATACCAAGGTAGTTCCCATTGAGAGGAGACCCTAACGATTCATTTTTACCCCTAAATGCAAGGCCCCTTTCTGCAAGGAATTTAATGACTGCAACAACTCTTTGTAACACCTGCCTCCAATAGCTGCTCTCTGCCTGAAACTGTTTGAACAGGTCTGCATCAACTGTGGCACCTTTGGCGCGGTTCAAGACTGCTTGCATGCAGGTTATGTGCTCAGCACTTCGCTCATGTTCACCAAATCTTTCTGAGTGTTTCCAATCACAATAGCCTGTCACAAAAGAATGCGTTTTTGGGGAAAACAGTTTGCATGCAAAGCAGTAAACATTACCAGTAGAGGGAGAGTACATCAGCCACTCTCTTTGTACTCGTTGTCCATTGGGCAAGTGTGAAGTAAAATGTTCATTGTTTAGGCATCGGGTTTTGCCTCCTAGCCCACTGTTCCTCACAGAAGCTGGATAATGGCTGTGACGGTTGTGAAATGATTTTGCACCTCTTTGAATAAGAACTTCCTTCATTGACTCAGTGAGG
Organism: Entelurus aequoreus; assembly: GCF_033978785.1. Lineage (NCBI taxonomy): Eukaryota > Metazoa > Chordata > Actinopteri > Syngnathiformes > Syngnathidae > Entelurus > Entelurus aequoreus. The sequence continues at coordinate 53,262,645 of NC_084735.1, forward strand.
GTCTCAGCCCATTTAGCGGGATCACTAGGTAGAGTTGTCACTGTAGATGGTGTTGAAGAAAGATTCAGCTCATTTTCTATGCTGTCCAGAGGTGCAGTGACCTCACATTCATCCGAGCAACTGGCTACTGCTGAATTGGTTGAATCATAAGCATCAGAAGCATTTGGTTCAGTGTCTACACTTGTAGTGGTCTCAGGATCTTGGGAGCTACATGCTAGCTCAGGTGCATTGCTAACCTTAGCTGAATTTGCAGTAGCATTTATAGAATTGCTTTCAGCAGATGTCTTTGTACTGAAGAAGCTGGAGATATTTGGAACACTCTCAAGTAAAACTGATTCCTTTTTTTTCTTTTCTTGCTGAATTTTTTTTCTAGCTCCTCCACTTAAACGTTTATGATCCATATTTCCCTTCTTTCTTTGCACATTGGCTCTTTGCCTATCACAACAGATAAACCAACTATGTGTGTGTGTGTGTGTGTGTGTGTGTGTGTGAGTTTGTTTGTGTGTTTATGATCGGTGCTGCTTCCTTCAAGTGTGTGAGGTGATTTAGAAAACTAGCAACCCAGCATCAACACTCCAAAGCAGAGAATAACAGCTTACTAGCATAGACAATTGAGAGCAGAGAATCAACTGATTCGTCTGATAGACAGCAGGAGAGCAGAGTGGTCAGTGATGATCGAATCAAGAAAATGTCTAAATGGCAAGGGAACAGACTGATTTGTACTGAGGAGAAAGAGAGAGAGAGCCAATTACAGTGAAATATATTCCAAAAGAGCCAAGTGACTAGCTGAAGGCAGGGACAAATGCCTTGGAGTGACCAACAAGAGTGCAAAGTACCAAATGGCAAAATGTGGAAAGACCAACAGGCAGATCTGCTTTTACCTCTTATCTTTACAACCAAAAAGTTGCTAAATGATGTTTTCAGTCGCTAGCCAGGTATGGCCAAAAGACGCGAAATCTAGCGGCAAAGTCGGTCAATCACACTGACAGTGAAACAAATATTTTGAAAAGATAATAATTGTACACCTTTGTGCACTTTAGTCTTCTATCTAAATATTTTCACAAAGGACACCAAGGCAGCTTGCTAGCTATGATGGGAGCAACAATGTCTGATAGACAGCAGGAGAGCAGAGTGGTCAGTGATGATCCAATCAAGAAAATGTCTAAATGGCAAGGGAACAGACTGATTTGTACTGAGGAGAAAGAGAGAGCCAAGTACAGTTAAATATATTCCAGAGCCAAGTGACTAACTGAAGGCAAAGACAACAGCCAGATACCTTAGCAGAGACCAACAAGAATTCAAAGTACCTAATAGCAAGATGGCGAGACCAACACAATAAATTGTATTAGGATTTAATTTATTAACGTTAATCTTAACAGCCAAAAAGTTGCTGAATAATGTTTGTAGTCGCTAGCCAGGTATGCCCAAAACAAGAGTCGCTAAACCTAGCAGCAAAGTTGCTTAATTGCAACACACTCTAGGATTCAGGGGAATTAAGGATAATAAAGATATTAATTGTACAACTTTTTGTACTTTTTTTCTAGTTTTTTGAGTCGCCAGCCATGTATGGCCAAAAGTCGCTAATTGAATGCCAACGTTGCTTAATCGCCAACACACTGGGACTCACTGAAGGACTGACTGAATAAAAAAGATAATTAAGATAATTGTGTACTTTTCTCTTCTGATATTTTCTCTAAGGACCCCAAGCTATCTGCAAGCAGCAATAATGTCTGACAGACAGGAGAGCAGAGTGGTCAGTGATGAATGGCAAGGGAACAGGCTGATTTGTACTGAGGAGAAAGAGAGAGAGAGAGCCAATTACAGTGAAATATATTCCAAAAGAGCCAAGTGACTAGCTGAAGGCAGGGACAAATGCCTTGGAGTGACCAAGAAGAGTGCAAAGTACCAAATGGCAAAATGTGGGAAGACCAACAGGAAGATCTGCTTTTACCACTTATCTTCACGACCAAAAAGTCGCTAAATGATGTTTTTAGTCGCTAGCCAGGTATGGCCAAAAGACGCGAAATCTAGCGGCAAAGTCGGTCAATCACACAGTGAAACAAATAATTTTAAAAAGATAGTAATCGTACAATGTCTTGTACTTTTGTCTTCTTTCTTAATATTTCTCAAAGGACACCAAAATGTCGCTATCTGCAGGCAGCTTGCTAGCTATGATGGCAGCAACAATGTACCTTAGAGTGACTGACCAACAAGAGCTCAAAGTACCTAATGGCAAAATGTGGAGAGACAGACACAATAAATTGCATTAAGATGAAGAGAACTGTTGCTATTATTAATCTGAACATCAACCAGAAAGTCGCTAAATGTCACCAGCCAGGTATGGCCAAAAGTCGCTTAATTGGCCACACACAGTAACAGAGAAACTAACAAAAAAAAGATCATAAAGATAATAGTTGTACAACTGTGTGTACTTTTGTCTTCTTTCTAAATATTTTCCCAAAGGACACCAAAATGTTGCTATCTGCAGGCGGGAGCGTGCCTATGTTCCCCGGGTCCTATGTTCCCCGGGTCCTATGTTCCCCGGTTGTTCCTGGGTCTTTGTATGCGACCGGGGAACTTAGGACCCTTTTTCTAAAAAAGGGTCCTATGTTCCCTGCATTGTATCTGGCGAAATTGCGAAATTGTGCCCTGACCAAAACCATCCCTAAACCTAACCTGTCACAGGGCGTTGTGGAGCACTTTTTTTTGGCGAAATTGTGCCCTGACCAAAACTATCCCTAAACCTAACCTGTCACAGGGCGTTGTGGAGCACTTTTTTGGCGAAATTGTGCCCTGACCAAAACCATCCCTAAACCTAACCTGTCACAGGGCGTGCGGCAGCAGATAGAGCAACTCAAACGCGAACTTCCTTCCTTCGACAACTTAAACGCGTCTCTGTCATGAGTGTCTGCGTGCGTCTTACTTAGTCGCGCATTGGAAGCAGCGGGGAACATAGAACCCTTTTCTGGAAAAAGTGTTGTACGTTCCCCGCAGCGGGGAACATACAACACTTTTTTTTAAAAAGGGTCCTTAGTTCCCCGGTAGAGGGGAACATAGGACCCGGGTAACATAGGGACGGGGAACATAGGGATGACCCGCTGCAGGCAGCTTGCTAGCTATGATGGCAGCAACGATGTCTGCCAGACAGGAGAGAGTGGTCAGTGACGATCGAATCGAGAAAATGACAAAATGGGTCAAAGACCAAAAAGTTATTAACTGACAGCAGTGACAAATGTCAGACTGTAAACTTTCTCGAAAGAAAAGGACAAAATGGGAAGATGCTGATAATAACAGCAAAATGGAAAATATAAGAATTTCCAAGTAATGCTCAACTCAAGTGTGTGTGTGTGTGTGTGTGCGCGCGTTAAACTTCTTGTTGAATGATTTCAAATTATCTCTGAGTCTGAACTGAGGGAAAGGAAACCAAATTTTGAGCAGTCTCTCACGAGTTCAAAATACCAAATGAGGAGATTCTAAAAGAACAGACCGGTTTATGAAAGACTTGATGGGGGAGGGGCACAGCTAAGAATACTTGAGTGAGATTCTGTGATCCAAATTCGAGATAGAGCTTTTTGATAATGATAATTTGTCAGAGTAAGGTTGTGTAATCAAAATTTGAGAATGAGCTTTGTCAATCAATCAAGAATATTTGCATTAAGTTCTGTGATCAAAATTCAGAAACAACCTTTAATAATTGATAAAGAATATGTGAGTGAGGTTGTGTGATCCATCCAATTTGAGAATTAGCTTTGATAATAATGATTGAGAGCCTCTGGCCCTCTGTGGATCATGGCCGCGGGGCCAATTTTGCCTGGCCCCTTGGGGCCTCTGTGGGTCGTGGCCGCGGGGCCAAGTTGGCCTGGCCCCTTGGGGCCTCTGACCCTCTATGGATCGGGGCCAAGTTGGCCTGACCCCTCGGGGCCTCTGGCCCTCTATGGATCATGGCCGCGGGGCCAAGTTGGCCTGACCCCTTAGGACCTCAGGCCCTCTGTGGGTCGCGGCCGCAGGGCCAAGTTGACCTGGCCCCTTGGGGCCTCTTACCCTCTATGGATCGTGGCCGCGGGGCCAAGTTGACCTGGCCCCTTGGGGCCTCTGGCCTTCTGTGGCTCGCGGCCGCGGGGCCAAGTTGGCCTGGCCCTTTGGGGCCTCTGGCCTTCTGTGGGTCGTGGCCGCGGGGCCAAGTTGGCCTGGCCCCTTGGGGCCTCTGACCGTCTATGGATCGTGGCCGCGGGGCCAAGTTGACCTGGCCCCCTGGGGCCTCTGACCCTCTATGGATCGTGGCCGCGGGGCCAAGTTGGCCTGGCCCCTTGGGGCCTCTGACCGTCTATGGATCATGGCCGCGGGGCCATGTTGGCCTGGCCCCTTGGGGCCTCTGGCCCTCTGTGGGTCGCGGCCGCGGGGCCAAGTTGACCTGGCCCCTTGGGGCCTCTTACCCTCTATGGATCATGGCCGCGGGGCCAAGTTGGCCTGGCCCCTTGGGGCTTAAGATTATTATTTTTGCAAAAGTAGTTTTGCTTGGGTCGCGGCCGCGGGGCCAAGTTGGCCTGGCCCCTTGGGGCCTCTGGCCCCCTGGGCCTGGGCCCGGTAGGCCCGGTCATTAATCCACCTATGCAGGTGTGCCATAATGGTTTTCAGGAATATACAAAATAAGACTAACAGTGAAGGGAAAATTCCAACCCCAATCTCCCCTTTTCTGGAAATGTGGCCCCAAATTTACTGCAGTTGAATATCTCTGCCGTAGACTGTAGCAAAGAGTGCAGCCAATTAATTGATCATAAAGCAGACTTAATGAAACACACTCCAACTCTAACCAGTGCTCTGTCATAGTAGACGATGGTCTGATCAGGTGTTTGAGGGCCCAAAGCATAGGTTCAAGTGTTCTTTTTAACCATGTTAATACTTGCAACATATAACTTGACATCTACTTTCCCTTTCACCTTTGTGTCAGGATTTGCACATGACGAACCCCAAGATGCAGAGATGGCAGGCGTGATGGAGGAAAACATGACTTTTAATGTCAAAAATAAAATGCAGGAATCAGGAAACAGGAAAACTGGAAACAGCTCACAGGAACCAGCATACAGGAAACAGGAACCAGGGAACAGCTCATAATACTCCAGCACTGATTGGAAGCAAGGCAGGTATAAACAGCAGCCGGCTGATTGACATCAGGTGAGGTCAGGGTGCCAATCAGTCGCAGGTGAGGGGAAACAGCGTTCAGGGTGACAAGCAGGAAACTGAACAAAAAAAAGAGCACTGACAGGAGATAAAACAAACAGAGGAAAAACTCAAACATAACCAAACTGTCATTGACAAGCCTGACACTTTGTTGAGTATTTCAATGTTTATTTATTTATTTTAAAACTGTGTACAAATCCTGTCTCTCTGTATAGTGCTTTTGTATTTGATGTATATCATTGAACATTTTATTTGTATTGCTGTACGTTTTATTACACCGCACTTTTCTGCTGCCTCGAAGAGAACTGGACAAGACTTCCAATATGTCTAGGGACTGTAACGTTATGCACACACCGCCAATATAAACCATTGCATCGTATAATCCAGGCTTGATTGTACTGTATTTTCATAAAGCCATAAAGGACTAGTTTAACATTCTTTTGGATCAACTTCATTTTTTTTCAACTCACGTCTAAAAACCGTAGTTGCTCTAACGGATTTCAGCAGGATGAAGTCGTCCATCGCTGCCTAATCGCAGTGCTTCTCGAACATAAAGAAAAAATGTTGCGCTTCCTCACCCCCACTCTCCACCGTGACTATAAATAGTATAATTTTTCTATAAATATGTTATAACTATACTTTTGCATTACATTGTAAACGTATTAACATTAAAGAAAACAACACACAGGTCTTTCCTGGTCTCCCAGCGTGGTTACAGTGAAGCCAAGTGCTACATATGCTTCATCATATTCTGGTACCGTGCTCCCCACGCCCCGCTATTTGAGAAGGACTGACCTACTACAAATGAGAGTGTGGTCTTGTTTCTACCAGGGTGTTATTAGCCGATCATCACTTGATAAAGACTGACAATGTCTACTTTTAGTAAAGTCAGATGTTTTTTAGACAAGTCACACTAAGAAGCTCTGATAGTTCTTAGGAAGGCGGAAGTGTCATCAGTAACCGTCAAGCAGGTAAGGTTAATTATTAAACTACATTTGACGGTAAAAGAATCTTGAACCGTTGTTGAGAACAATTGCTTGTTCCTGGTTGAGAACAATAGCTTGTTCTGGCTTACTCCTTTGATGCTAAGTAAGACACACCCACCTGACACCTGCCAGCCTAACATTCCCTCCCACACTTAATGCAGGTATACATATCCTTTTGATTCATGGACATTGCAGTTCTACTAATTTATTGGACTGTTCTCCCTGGTAGCCTAACAACCTCTCTTCTGCTGTTATTCACAGGTAAGTAGCCACTTGGTTTATGCGGCTAAGTAATTCTTATTATTTACTGTTATGTCTGCAGTTATTTGCCGTCTGTGGAATAGGGCTGCAACTATTTTGACAGTCATCAACTATCTTAATGATTAATTGATAAATGAAATTATAAAGTATGTTCAGTCGCTCAATTTAAGTCATTAGCTTTTTAATTTATCTTGAGAT